>NC_066362.1:166626093-166731093 GCF_013377495.2 Cygnus atratus
CCCATAGACAGTGGCTATATACTCATGCCATCCTTGCATTGGCTTCTGTTCCTGAGCCATCTGAGTAGGGAATATACCATTAGGACCTCTTATAAACAACATTCTCCTGCCAACATCCATTCTCTACCTATTAAAAGAAAAAGATAGTTGTGAGAACTGTGTCAATAGTGAAAGACCTATTATGTTGTCCACTAAAAAAAATAAATAATAATAATAATAATAATAATAAAATCTTAGTAGAGGCTATAGGAGTGATTTTAATTGAGATTTTTACAACCGTTTGATAACACTGTTTTGATCACCATATTTAGGGCTGGATTCCAACCGTGGACATAAAACCTCCGACTAATTCACTGAGTCACCCAGTCCCTGTCATATATTGCTTAATGGCCCATGCTGCCAGGAATTATAATAGCTTTCTAGTAATATTTTATTTTTATAAAGAAACTTTATGGGCACAAAGTCTTATATAAGTTTAAAACAGATTTGTAAGTCGGTCAAGGAAAACTTACTAGAGCTATGTTAAGCTGCAGACTTTTTTATTTACAATAAGTGTGTAGAGTCTTAAATCACATATACTATAAGTTAATGACTAATATTCTAACTTTGGTTGGTTAATGTTTGCAGGGCACTTACAGATGCTAGAATAATCTCTAATGTTTTTGCTCAATCTGCTCTGGAGATGGATGAAATAAATAGTTTAAACTAATTAATGTAACACCAGCTGTTACAAGTGCTTGGCAGACGTCTGTGAGTTTTGATGGGCAGAGAGCGGCTGTTGTACTTGACTTTATTTTAGTACAATGTTGATCACAGTGTAAGCTGGAATAAATGACGAGCCAAAAGAAGGAACAGAGGATAAATTCTGTGTAATGCAAAATAAATACTGCCCTTTTTCTGAATATATTTTTTGAGGTTGAGTGAGAGTTAGAGTGGACTTTTATTAAGGCACAAATGCTTTGACAGCAGCTGTGGTAGGCATGGTTGATATTGACATGTTTCACAAATGCTGCAGATATATATATATGCATCTACAAAAACTCACGTTGCCTTTAGTTTCTAAAAAGTCTTAGTGGTTAGTATGAGCAGTTTGGCTGCATATTTTATTTCTGCCTAGTAATTGCTGTTAGAAGGAAGAGCTGTTTAGGACAGATGGAGAAATTAAAAACAAAAAAAAAGTATTAGTTCTAGAAATTTACTATGTTTGAAGATAAGTAGTTGGATTTCTCTGCTATTTATATGCATTCAATTGTGTTGCATGTTCTTATTTATTTATTTTGCATTCCAGAAAATAAACAAAAACTTTCAAGGTGCAAAACAGTTATATCAACCTGAACTTAGTACTTCATGAGATAGTCATAATCTATCAGTTCATGGGCAAAAAAAAAAGCCACAAAGCTAAAGTATTTATTTCTGATGAAAATTCATTGTTTCAACAAAATTTAATGTTTAAATATCTAAGTAACTTCTCTTCTAAAGTTAGAAGGTAGAATAATTGTGCTGTGACAGGGAAGCAATGGCTGCTATCTCTCTATGTGCCAGCATTAAGATAACAGTGTCATTGTACAGATTGTTACCCTGTGAATATGTCTAATAAGTTATTATAGCGTGCTGAGCAGATGGCAAGTGTGCTTCTGAACGAATTGATGGATGGGATATGATGTCATCAGTGAGATGACAAGGTTCACAAGGTACTTGACCTCCAAGAATAAGTCCTAACTGGTTAGAATTCTAAATGCTGAACTTTTGTGACACTGGCTAAATGGGAAATATGTGCAATTTGTATTTCTTTATGGTAGTGTTTACCCTCTTCACTGAACTCCACATAATGGGATTTGGTCCCTGAAGACCTGGAGATATTGTTGGAAGGTTTCACCCTGTAACCTTCAGAGGTTTTCAAATACAAATCTATACGTCTGAACTCTAACAAAATTCTACTGAATGATATTTATGAAGTCAGGTTCATATCTTATATATATGTATGTATAAAGAATTTAATCAAGATGGATAATTAATTTAAAATGTTCTCCCAAAAGAGAAAACTGCTGACTCAATGATAATGTACAAAGCATAAAATCATAATTTTATAAGAACGTACATAAAATTGTGGTCTATCCTACTATGTCAAGGATCTTAACAGTGTGCTAATAATTTTATATATGACTAGGTTCTCCATCTCTAAGTTGAATTAAACATGTATTTGATCTTCCTACCTATCTCTCTGTCTAGGCGTCTTCCTTTTTATTCTGTTCCCCATTGTAGTTAAAGTGAAATTTACATTGTTGAAAAACAGGCTTCTCAGATAGCTCTCTTAGTTCTTTGCATGATTCATTAAATGAGGAAGGTGGATAGGTTCATGGGAAAGCCGCAAGAGAGAGAGTCCAGCTACTTAAGTAGAGGCACTGCAGCTGTGTCTGATAGACACCTACCTTCTCCCCTTTGTTGTGTGGAGATTTTAGGTGCTTATTTACAGAGTCTGAACAACCTCGACAGACAGGGTCTATCTTTCATTTCTTTTAGGCATTCCATAAACCACAGTGATTACAAAGTGAGCACTTTGTATTTTTATTTTTTTTTAATGAGCAATTATGCATATAGGCATAATTGCTCAATATCTGGAATTAAAAGTAATAAAAGTTTGTATCTGTACTTTGTACATTGGAAAAAGAAGCAGAACACACAAGAGACAATATACAGAGAATATATGGTTCTTTGATACATTTGAATATTCATTTAACAATGCAGTGCTTATTTACATGAACTAAATTGAGGAAACTGGATGACAGTGCTACAAATCCTATGAATAAAAACAACATTTTTTTATATTTCATAATGTTTTGTGTTACAAATAAGTAAAAGTTGTATGCAAAATTTCTACTGCTGGGGAGTATTGTTCCATTTTAAAATAAGCTTGTAGGTGTAATAAGGCTTTTATAAACATGTTACAAATTGTTTCTATCTCTCCTGTATAAATAAAATACTGGGGATTCCTAAATTCAGAATTACAGCAAAATTTTGGATTGAGTTGTAAATGCTATAGCAAGTATTGGTTTTAGAGTAATTACTTTGAAAATATGAATTACAATTTAAAGTTGCTATCTTTTCATTGATTTTAAATCCATGTGCTTAATCAACCAAACCAATACTACTGTTTTACACATGTTGTAGCCCTGTATCTTGTTCTACTGGTATAGGAGTAACCTGCTCAAAAAGAAGTATTAGTAGGGCAGCATAGAGATGAATCTTTAACTGAATATGTTCACTAACTATACTATACACAGATAGTGAGTTGATTCAATGGATTTAGTTCAGTTCTTGTAAAGTAATATTAAAAACCAATACTGAATTGTCTATATCAATGTCCACCAGTTTGTTAGCATAATTAAATAATACTCTGTCAAAATGCCTAAAACCATCAGATAAGTTTATCAAATGATTTGATAAATTATTCGAGTTGTCAGTTTTTAATAAAACAGAAAGAATAGAATCCACATCACATAACATATTGTTAGAAATATATTGATTATATGGCTAAAGGATTTTCAGTAGCTCTTTTCTACCCAATCTGATCAGTGTATGTGTGCATGTATGTGTATGTGCTAGAGGTACATAAAGTATTAATGCAAGGTAAATGGGTGTTCACTGATCTCCCTTTGCCATATGGCCCCTGTGGAGGATAGAAGGCCCTGGCTAGCTTAAGCTTGCCATATGGACCCGGTGGAAAAAGGTAAGTCTTACACACAGAGCAAACCTACCATATGGACTGGGTGGAGCACTCAAAACTCTAAACATTTCTCATACACCAGAGCCTTTTACACAGAAGAATGTAAAAACATACATAATACAGTACACAACAAAGCCATTGAAAAATGGATCAATTGTTTAGGTTTAATATGATGCTTTCGAGCAGTGCCCAAAACTATATAAATAATCAGGGTTTATTTTGAAATAGTAAAGAGAATCATCAATCATTTACAACTGACTATTTTATTTTGCATTTAACATCTGCTGTATAATGGGATTGTACAATACCACCCTTAACGCTGTATGAAGACAGAACAGCCAAAAATAGTGATAGGGTTAAAGCAAAATTTCTCTGAATGTGTTCCCTTGCTGTCTTTATTTCCCTTCTGATCTTAACATGAAACACAAATGTAGCAGTTTATATAAGAACTGTGAGACAATTCCTGGACTTCGAAATGGCTTCTGTACTCTTACTATTTTGTGCAATTAAGATTAAGCATAGACTTAGATCATTGGTTCATCTTTTCTTCCTTTATGAAACTGAAAGAATCTGTGCCAGCTGAAGGTCTGGTTTTTTGATATCTAAGATGCCTGTTGCTTTTGTATTCAACAAATCTTTATTTAGTTTCCATGCTGAAAGTAATGTGGTGCTAGATAGCGGCATCTTGTTTTATAGACCATAGTGACAATAAAGTAGCATAGTAAAATGGCTATTATATTTCAAAACACTGGATTTCATTTTGATTATTTGCTATGCATTCCCATGTAAACACAACTTCAATGGTTTGATTTATTTATACTGTAAAACACAAACAAATAAACAAACAAATAAAAAAATCCATGACCATAGCAAGATCCAGGACTACTCCAATAAGGATTATACCAGAATATTGGAAAATGGAACAAATTATAAGTGTATTTTAAAGACATTATTTTCAGTTTTCTTATCTGTTTTGACAATAACTTGTATCTTGTTTTTACATGTGAAAATAAATGCACAGAGAAGTCAAGCCTCTTTTAGCTTGCAAATAGGTAGAATATTTTGACTTATATGTCCTTTCAAATTTCTGTAACAATCTTTTCCTTTTCTCAAACTGTAATTTTTCTCTACTGGTCTTCAGCTAGATCTGACTTTTCAAGAAGCAGATTCATTTCTTCATATATTGAAAAGGGAAGAAAACTAATTAAAAAAAAAAAAAGAAAGAAAGAATATGTATTACTGAGAAAAATGAGAAGGGAAAGATTGTAGAAATCAGTAAAATATGCTGAGTTAAAGAAAGCTGGGACAAAAACAAGGTAAAGAAATTGATTCTGAAAAAAATAGAGAAGAATTTAGATTTTACTTTTTTATTTTTATTTTATTTTATTTTGAATTTGCTAAAAAAGCAGCCTGCATCAGCAATACTCTTTTCAAAAACTGAAGAAAATCACAGAGGCTGCTTTGACTTTCTGTTCTCAGTCTTTGGAGTGCAACAGTTCACAAAAACTTTCAGGGCAGTCATTTCCTGATGCAACTCTTGCTCTTTTTCTAACTGGGCTAAAAGCCAACCTGTTATCAGGATACTGAATAAAAATATCCACAAACATATAATGAGCTCAGCAGGTTAAGATAATAAAGCCTGTACTATTTCTTTCAGTGTGTTTAGGCAGTAATGCATAAATTATCATAAAGCAGTAAAGAGATTTTGAACCACTCTTAAGATTTGTATTTTGTTTCATTGTTTCTATTGCGTAATATTATAATTGCTTAAGGAATGAAATAAATATTTTTTCAAATATGTTATTGCCATAAATATTAAAACATTTACATAAATTTTGATGTGAAGCAGAATTAGTAAAAAGCTTGGTTCCTGTAGTAGAGTTACAATACATATTTCCTTTATGTTATGATCTAGTGTAGATAAAAGGCTGAATGCAATATTTAATTTCTATGAAAGATAGAAACTAGATCCTGGAAAAGATTTTAACTTACCAATATGTACAATGCATATTTGCTGTGCAGAATACTTTAATTTTCTATATTTAATATAAACCAAACTGACTTAGCTTATACGATGACTCCAAACTATTCTTTATCTTCTTAAATCAGTGCTGAATGTGACCCCATAATGTATAAAAACATAAATATATGTATATTAAAATATGTATTCTGATATATTAGCATAAATTACGTATTCAAAGACATGAAGACATGCAGGCCAATTCATAGCTCTGTTTTCAAAAATAAAAGCAGTAAGTGCAAGCTGACTTTAAAATGGATGCCTCAAATGGAGTAGAAAACATTAGAGGTAAAACTTCTACATTAATCTATCAGGGAGCATCAAGCTAGTGAATGCCATAGAAATCTCACTAATGGACACATTCTGGCAGCTTGTTGCAGATGTTTGATGAAAGAATTGCAAGAGGAATCATATCAGATGTAAAAACGCTTGCCTTTTCATTGTGAATTTTATTTCTGAACACTCTGAGGTTTAGGGATTTTGGTTTGTTTATTATTATGGATTTCTGTAAGAATCAGATATTCAGATATAATCTATAGGCAATGGGTTGAGAAATGTAGCTATAATACTGTAAAGGAGTGTTTCTGATGTTATAAACTGTGCTCATATTGAACGCCCAAAGGCAGACAGCCAAATTTCTATTAGGATATCATAACCATATAATCCAAAATGCATACATCAATTATTGCCTACAACATTTGCATCTGACTACTGGAACCATTTCATAGATAGACATATTAAGGATGTTTATTATATTTGAAAAAAAAAAATGACAAAAAAACACATTTAAAAGAGTGAGTTAAATATAATCAACCATCTTTTATGTGAATGTGTATTTTAAGCCCCAGAACTAAGGAAGCCTCTATGCTATACTGTTTCATGATATTTGAAACACAGCGCGTTCACTCTGTACTCTTACTGATGAGAATTTGTCAAAATGAGATGTTTTACATCCTTTTGTCTTTCATGTAAATTACTGTAGTGGCTATGAGAAGAGCTAAGATCTTGGACTTACTAGATCACATATTTCTGTAAAAAGTGGGTGTGTATTTCCACTTGGGTGCTTAAGTACAGATTGGATGCTACTGAACTGATGATGATAAAACAAGAATTACATTAACCTCTTGGAAACGTAATCAGGTCTTGTCCAACACTGCCTCATAGTCACTTTCTTTTTCAAGCAGGGTTTCTTCCTCTGCATTGGTATCTTTTTCTTACATACTCAAGAATCCTGAACCTACTACCCAGTATCCCCAAATAGTTGTGTTGGCTGAGCTGATCTGACTTTTTTTTTTCTTTTTTTTTTTTTTTTCTATTACCTTATTCATTTTACCTGTAGGAGTGAGGTGCTAATACATGTGGGGTAGGAATTTTAGCATGTAAAAAGCTTGGGATCAGCTTTTCTCAGTATGTTCCTGCCTTGCTAGGCATTTTCAGACTGGTCATCTCATTAAGTGTTCTAATTAATATATCGTCAATCTGAATATTATAAGTACTTGACAGTATTTTTTCTTATAAAGAATAAGAAGTTATTAAAATCAAGAGTAATGTTTTGGATGCCTTACAGAAAAGTGAAGTATAAGAGAATATAAACATAAGTGTTTCAAAAGTATTGGGTTTCTGCAAAAAGAACTGTCACTGAGCATTATACATATTTATCTAGAGCTTGATGTTTTCTCCTGTTAATTGTTAGAAGAAACATGACAGCATTCTGTATGAATGTCAACTGAAACAAAACACTTAAGTTTGTCATAAGTTTATTAAAACACCTAAGTTTATCAATAGTTTTAGTTTTATAATTTCTGATCAGATAAAAATAAATTCTGACTTCTGGGGTGGAAGACCAGTTTAAGCCACCATAAATGCAAAGTGTTTAAACATCTTCTGACTTTTCTATTGAACTTCTATGACATATTTATTTGTGAAGTACAGTACTGTTTACTTTTGTGTTGTCTCCTTACACCGGGTGCCAACATGCCTGGGCAACCTCATCTGCTCACCAGCACCCTTGGGATTGGGTGTGGGATGGGTTATGTGTTGCTGGATGAATGACAACCGATGAGTGTTGCACAGACACTTAATTCACTGTCTATTCATTTTCTGTTTGGGCATCCAATTCATGGTGTTAACAGACTACCAATAACATGGGCCATGTGACAAAGCAGCAGCAGCACTGTATCTTAGTACGCCATAATTGCAACATGGCCAGATATACACTTCCTGAAAATGCTGACTTGCTGACTTCATTTTTTCCTGAAGAGAGTGAATATTAGAAATATTAACTGAACATGGACCAAAACAAACAACCCCCCAAACAAACAAACAAACAAACCCCAACACCTGTAACACAAAAGAACAAAATGTGTAAATACAATGCAGTTCCAGGCACTACCATGAAACCTTCATCTTCAGAGTATTACAAGTTAACCAACTGTGCTTACCAAGAATTTCCTTCTTACTACTGTTAAGTTACAAAAAATGACTATTATTTCAGCTGACAATGACAAAAATGCTAATATTATTGACATTCCTCATTTTTTTAATCACCTTAAATTCCAAATAATAGATGGTTTTCAACTTTCATGGAAAATGTCCAGACGATTATTAAGCCAAAACATGTTCCAATTAAAATAATCCAGTAAAATCAAGAAAAATATATTTGTTATATTTTGTGATGTTCTTTTTTTTTTTTTTTTTCCTTTCTCTGCATTTTGCAGTAGCAATACATTTAAAGTTTAGAGAGGAATAGGCAACACAAAAATAAATATGTATATTGTGGATGTATTGCCTTGTGTGTTGCTTTTATCAGATGTGCATATTTATATTCATAATTTTGAAAATGCAAGGTTTAGTGTACAGTACATTAATTATTCAGTCTTTAAGTCCAATCCCTAATTTAAAGTTTGATGCTAATCAGGAATTTAGCTCAGACTCAAAATACTTGGCTTATTCTTTGATTCTGCGTACCTTTAGCATACATTTAGGAAAGCTAGTCAGACAGGCTACCTGGGCTAGGGAGGAAGATTCTACAGCCAACACAGTAGAAGAAATGTGATGGCTAGTATCATGTATGGTAGATTTTGATTTCAGAACCAGCTATCTCTTTACTGTGTAGATGATTATGGACACCCCTCAGCATGATTTCAATAAAGCTGAGTCACTTCTATGACCACAATTGCACAACCCTTCACATACACTTGTGCACAGAATTACTTCTTGCTATGAAGCCAAGAAACACTCTTTTACTCATTCAGTATTGCCTAGCCGATGACACTCTCCAGCTAGCAGAGTACTAATTGGGACATTTGACATGAACCAGTAGAATACATTTACACTTTTCTTTTTTTTCAGCATCCAAAGCACAGATGGCCTTAATCTGTATCTGATACCTGCCAGTAGCATATATGGATCTGTAAAAAAGAAATAATGGACATAGTTCTCTTATTTAAGAACTTCAGGTTGCAATATTGTCAAGTGCCTTGTATTTATACTGATGCGTTGTTTCAAAAATGCATTAAAGCATTTCCTATACATTTCTAACCATTATTTTTTCCTTAGGAATTTGTATTGCTTCAGGGTTAGTTAATGTTAGTTACTATCAGGTGTTCAAGATACTTCTACTATGTAGTTGTCAGATATGAGCAGATTAATTTTTTTTTTGGAATCACTTCTGACTATCCTACTTTATTCCGAACAATTTTATGCACTTTAAAAAAATGTGTGAAAAATTCTGTAAGTGAACAGAATAATTTTTGTTACCATAACAGAGAAAGCAGATAATTTTGTTTGGGACATTACATATTTTGATGCCAAATTACACAATGTGGAAGTAACACTGGCACTTTGATGTTTGATTAAACAGTAAAATATACTTGTTTAAAAATATGAATGATAATTTATTCTAAAATATTGTGAAATCCTTAGAATAAATAAATCAGTAAATACTGTTTGACCCAAACCTTATCAGTAATAGGCTGCAAAATAAGATAAAAGTTATTAAAATAATCCTTTTATTGAAAGAGAAAATTAGATAAGTTGTGCTGATTGACTCTGAGGCCCTCGTAGGGACACGTAAAATGAAGAATAAACTCAACTTGATCTAGTCCAAAAAGCCTGAAGAAATCTTCGCAGATGGAACATCACCACTAATTACTTTTGTTTTTTGGATATACTTTGCTAACTCTTTTCATTTGTTTATAAAGATATTATACCAGTAACTCCTTAACAAAACTAAAATGCACAATATTTAAAGAGCATGTTTTTTATACGTTTGATTTCACCATCAATAAATTTCATTTACACTGAAGTACAGTGCTTGAAACACTACAAGAATTACTTACACAAAATATACTGTAATAAAAAGCACAGTTTTATTATTTTGTTACTTCTTGCTGAGTCAATATAAATTTCTTGCTCCTGGGTGCTCTTTTCTCCATTCCTTCAACACATAATCCCAGTCCTATTATCTTTCTCAAAACTGTTCACCTTGAGTCTCCTTCTCTCCTGTTTTCTCAGCTCAGCTTTCCCTCAGTTCTTGATTAGTTCCTGTCTCCTAGTCAAGTCATACCAAGTTTCCAAACCCTCATGTCCCAGTTTTAACCTGCAATACATTCCTTTTTCATTTGTGCTTAATGGCTTCCAAGGCATCAGCACAGAAGAGACAGCACTGGAACTGTGAGTAAGAGAGGTCCCTAATCTTATGTTCAAAGAGTGATTCTCCTGCTGGCTCCCATTTGCTGCTATGGAGACAACTCCAACTGCAGTATGCTCAATGACACCATGCAGCAGTGAATGATGAGCTGCAGGGATTAGATTTTCTTTAAAAGGATTAAAGAAATACTTGAAATGCATTAGCTAAAACTTCTTTTTTTTTTCCAAAAAGTAGAAGCATCAAGTTAGAATATGCTATTTTCAGTGGTAAAAATCAGACAGAACAAATGGGGCAATTCCCCCATCTAAGCCTACCTCCGAAGTGGACATATAAAACTACTCTTACCTACTTTTTTTTCTTGTGTAGCCCTTTAAATCCAGTTAAATTGTGCATATTTTGAAGCCACTAGTGATCTGTAATGGTTATGAGTGGTATACAGACATATATGTTCTCTAAGACATATTTGCACAGATATGTATCTGCAAAAAGGTATAAAGCCATTGCGTCCAATGTACACATCAAAGAAATATTCTTTGTAGCTGTGGTCCTTTCAATGTATATTTTAATCTTTTAGTCATATTTCGTTAATCCCAAAGTCAACACATCAAGCCAACAAACAGAACTAGATGGACAGCATTTGCAACGGTGCTGTTAACCATGAGAACTCCAGCCTCTTTGAAATGGTACAGACACAACTATGCTTGCCGCAGTTGCAAAGTTTTAATTTTTAGTATCCTGGAGAACAATGCTTGACATAAAAAGATGAAACTAAAATGCAAATTAAAAATGGGGGGTGGGGGGGAAAAGAAAAGTGTTTTGCAAGAGTTAGTTCTGGCATATTCCTTTTGCAGCTTGTAACAATCTTCACTACCAACTCAGATTGTTCCTAGTTAGGTGCAGGGTGAATCTTGAAGGCCAGAAACTATAGAGCAGACAAATGATATGGGAATTCAGCAAGAGGTTTCCTTCCTCCCTCCCTCCCTCCTTTCCTTCCCTCCTTCCTTCCTTCCTTCCTTCCGTCCGTCCTTCCTTCCTTTCCTTGCTTGCTCTCTTGCTTGCTTGCTTGCTTGCTCTGTCTGAAGTAAATGTGGGACCCCTCTTCTTTCACAGTAATATAAATCAACAGTTACAGATGAATTAAAAGAGCTTCTCAAACCTAAAAGCTCTAAATCTGAGGAAGATGAAGTACAGACTTATAGAAAAACTTTTTATTAAGGGATATTTGACAATGTAAACCAAAATCATAATTTGCAAAATGGAATAGATTGTTTCCACAAAAATATATTTACCAGATTTATGACAGTAAAAAGTGAAAATAAGATCCTCTTTCATCATTCAAATGCTAAGAATGAGCCTGTTTTAGAAACAAATATATTTGAATTATTTTACAGAGAACAAAAAACCGTGAAGATGCATTACAAAGAGCCATTAAATGATTACAGAAAGGCAGTAATCTGTAAAGTATATTTTGAGCCAGACATTATCTCTTGCTTTCAAATCCTGGCAATATCAACATTCTCCAGTTTGATTGGTGACCAGTCTGAACTTATCCTACTTGCTTTTAGGAACACAGACAACAGAACGGCTACATCTATTCATCCATTATTGTTTAAATAGCTGTCACAGCTTCCAGGATGTTTCCATATTATCTAGTGAAAGAACAAAATAGAATGGCAACAAACCAAATATAGTGAAAAATCTTAGATGTATTTGGCCCAAACCAGCTGCTGTTCACAGATAAAATTTGGTTTGAAAAAAAACAAGATGAATTTTTGAAAATGAGGAACAATGGGTTTAGTACATGTGGCATTTGCAAATATTTTAAAGTTATGTGTTATTTTCAGACTTGCCTATTATGGTGATTTAGTTCTTACATCAAGGCGCAGATTCATCTCTGTTCAGATACTATAGAGGTTTCAGTAACAGCTTGTCTTATGCTCAGTCGTTTATTTTTATTTGCACTTATTTATTTATTTATTTTAAATTTATAACATCTCAGTTCTCAGCACAAGCAAAGGCAGGCCTGGACACGTCTTTGTTCTAATACTGTTGTGCTCCCAGCTCTGACAATGGAGTAGCAGATTGACCCCCATTCCCCTCTTGCCCTGACATGTCTTCATATGCTTTCTTTGATGTGTTCAGACTAAAAATGCCGGATCTCTGTCTTCCAGCAAGGGCTTATCATTTCTGCAGTGTTGTTCCACTAGTAGGTTAAGGACAATTAATATTTCCTTTGTAACAGTTTAAAAGATTCTAGGTTAATGATTATTTGGAAACAAAGATATAGCACTGTATTGAGAAAAGGTAACTTCTTCAGTAATGGAAGATTTTTAAATGCTTTAATGTCAAGAGCTCATTTTATTTTTCTACTAAGATGTGGTTATGTTTTAATTGGCTGTGTTTACAATGTGGTTTTTCTTAAAAATGCATTTTTTCAAGATTCCCTCAATCATTTTTTATCTCACATCCACAAATATTCACACTTCCTGTGTATAATATGTACATTTGCTCTGTTTCAAACACACTCATGCTCAAAGTTTATTTCACATGGGACATCAAGGAAACAAAGTCACATTAGTCTGACTTTTTTTCTTCTGAGTTTAAGTTTCATTAAAATAAGTTCATTGTAAGTTCAGCTCTCTAGTCTTACCCTTCAGTGTAAATTTGTTTCTGTTATTTATTATAACATAAGAGTTTGGATGTTATTTTGAGCTCATACCATTCCACATAACTTTAACTTTTTTGAGTTATTTTGCCTATTGGAAAATAGCAAAATAAAAAATGGTGCCAGACACTGTTAAGAAAACCTCTGCAAACATGCCTTGAGTATGCACAAAGTACAGTAAACAACATATATTTAAACATATATTTTAACATATTTAAAGTATGCAATAGAAAATATAATCCCTTGCCTAAGTTCTCTGATAATGCCTGTGTTAGCAGCTTTCTGTATCTCAACAATTGCATGGAACAGCACAATTTTTAAGCATATTAAAATCTATGGATTTTTTAAGTAGATGAATTTTATTTAGTATGTTTTAAAATATTTTGACAGTTTGAGACCTAAAATATTAGCAAGATTCTAAGTTTTTTTCAGAAGGGGTGAGAGATTTTTGTCCCATTTCTGTGACAAACGTATGGCATACTTTCGGATTTTTATGAATCAATTCAATGATGCATAGTATTATTTCTATATCATGCAAATCCAATACCTTAATTGGGATTTTTTTTTTTTAACATTGCATAGGAAACATTTGGGAAAGTAATATTTGCAGCAAACAAAAATAGTATTGTGCAGTGTTTATCGATCTATTGACTAACCATTTTTTTGCTTAAGTTTTCTGACAGCAGTTTGGGAAAAAAAAAAACAACAACAACAACAAAAAAAAACAACGGTAATTCTTCTTCACATTAGAATAAGATTAGAGAATGTTAACCAGCAGGATAATTTGAGAATAGTAAACTAGTTTCCAACACCTGGGAATACCTGACTTATTTATCCATTTTTTTTCTAACGTGGTGAATATGTCTATAATATTTTAAAAGTTGTGAAGAAAAGAAACAATTCATTTTTGGGGCCAAATTTCAGTATGTTGCTTTAAAATGACTACAGAGATATCCATGTTGTTGTGGGATAGCATGAAGACAGAGGATGGATTTATAGAGTACATTTTTCAGATCCTGCTTTGAATCTCTGTAAGTTATTGGTTCAGTCGTCTACAGCCAGTTTTTCTCAGGAATCTGGGACCTGACCGGAAAATTTGGTAAAACATAGCTGACAAAATCTTTTTATGACTCTGAATGCTTCGAAACTTTCCTTGGTCAATATCAATTTGTCTCACAAAGCTTTTCTTGTTAACTTTTGAATTAAGACTTTGCAAGAAAACAATAATTATTCTACACATTCTAAAAAACCAAGGACATAAAATGGGTTTTTACTCTTCATGTAGGCTACTCTCAACCTGAGGCACTGTGAATTACGAAGAACAGTTTCCATGATATGACTGATCTCACCAAATATAGATCTTTCCATAAGAGCATGTCAGCTGATGCTCCTCATAAAGTCAACAGGCACTTCTAGAGGAAGATTTGCCTTAAAATGCATCCACATGATGACTATAATAGATCAGATGGATTAGTGCTTTAAAATGCTATATGTTTCTTTCCACTAACTACAGAAAGGGCTAAGTGGGACAAGCCCAGAAGCCTGTTTCAGCATTTCTGTGCAGGGATATTATGGGTGAGGCTTTTAGTCTAGCACCATTCAGTGCTGGCCAGGACAATTGAGTTGACAAAGAGATGGGGCAAGAAGACTGCACCTAAAAATGGTTGCCAGAGATTGCTTCTTTGTGGAGTGTTGCTGGAAGTGGACTGTTGGAATAAACATATTCTTGGAGTTACAGTTTTTTTGGTCTGTCCCGGGACTGTTGAAACTTAAACTTTAACCTTCTGTTGCAATGGATTTAAATTTTCCTGTCCTTAGACTATTTCCATTTTAGAAAATACAACACCTCATTTGAAGAGAGAGTTCTTTTTAGGAAAATAATATCAAGACTTTCATATAGTGCAAGTCTGGCAAACTCTTCTGTAGTCAAACAGGTGTGCAGAGTTCTGTATAATATAAAGAATACATTCTAATGCCCTTGAATTGTATTGAGATACACGAATATGTGTCAGTTAATGACTGTGCCCTTGGTAAGAAAAGTATGTAGAGATATATGTATCTAAATACACGTATAGATAGTTTTCCTTTTGAAGAATTCACATTAACATCTAGTGCAAAGGAGTTGACCTAAATTTCTATACCGTATCATATCAACAGTAGTCTAAAGATATGTCAAATATTAACAACAAAAAAAAAAAGTAAGGAAAAAAAGTGTATTGAAGTCTCTTTTTTTTTTTTTTTTTTCTTTTTCTGCACTTTATAATCCATTCACAGATTATCTGTGACACGTTAATCTTAGTGGTCTTCAAACTGAGGGATTTTTTCTGTTGTGATGTGACAGCTGATCAGATCTGATTGTTATGATGATCTCACTAAGGAATTGAGCACTAATTGTTAGAAGATGCCTGTGTTAAGAAAAGAAAAGAAAAGAAAAGAAAAGAAAAGAAAAGAAAAGAAAAGAAAAGAAAAGAAAAGAAAAGGTAGTAATTGTAACCATGCTGTTAATATCATTTATTGTTCAGAGTATGTTTTCATTGTGGGAATCAGGTATACTTTCTTGATTAAAAATGCATTGAAGATCTGTAGATTTTCTCTGTGTTGCAGAATTTTCTGAGATGTAAATGAAAACATTAAGAGTGGAAAGGGTTAATTGTGTGGGAAGCCTTGTATTCAAATACTTCTCTTATACAAAATATATGTCGTGCTAGAAAATATTCTGTTGTTAGTCCAAATAGAACAAGAACTAAAATGAGGTAATTGGGAAGGTGCCCATAAAGTCAGCCTGAATATATTATCACAAGTATATGTGAGATAATATTTGTTTTAAAAAAGATTCTATGGCACTGTAAACTCAGTCTCATTAGAGACTGCATTTAAAAGGCTTATAAAGTTACTCATTAATGTTATCTTGTTGTATCTCCACAGCTTTTTCATTAAAGAAAATTCAGCAGAAAGCATTTTCTCCTGATAGCAGGAACCAATTTGCAATAAATGTTCTGGAAACCACTAGGGAAGCCATTACTGAGGTCTAATAAAAACAGACAGGCGTAACTTGTTCTATATTTTTGTTTCAATCACATACAGATGAGACCCCGCTCTCCACACCAACCGCAAGAGACAGTCTTGACAAGCTTTCTCTAACTGGGCATGGGCAACCGCTACCTCCAGGTTTTCCATCTCCATTTCTATTCCCGGATGGATTGTCCTCCATAGAGACCCTTCTGACTAACATCCAGGTAGGCCTTTCTGTAGAGCAGCTGAAAGGGATGGAGAGGAGCCAGTTGTTCAGTTTTGTCTAAATTAATACAACCATTCTTGCCTAATCAGTTCATAAGATTATTTGGATCAACTAATTTACTGAAACTTTCTAGTAACTTAAGATTTAAAGGAATCACAACAAATAAATGAATTTAGAAGCTGTCAGATACAGTACATAAAAATAGATTGTGTATTAAACCACAGCAGAGCATTCAGTGAAAATGACATTGGTGTGTTTAACAACATTTATCTTAAATGCTCTTTTTATTACAGGCTAATGAAATGTATCTTACTGTTTAAGTTCATCTCATTAACTAAGCAGAGAAACATTTATTTAATAAATAGTTATTTTAAATTGCTGGAGTGCCAAGGTGGAAATGATAGTTAAAGCTATTTGAAATGTGTCTCCCATAGAAGTGTTCACAAAAAAAAGCACTTCTTTTATAAATAAGCTCATTTAACTTAAAGTACTGTTTTCAAAGAATAGACTTCAAAGGGTATTACCAAATTTTCTGCAGATTTCCTATGGGTAGTCAGCATGTCTATTGAGTGTACAGTACAGTTTGATTCAAATATTGTTCAAGGTGTACACTTGCGTGTAGCATGAAGCCAAGATGTTAGTGTTTCATATTAGAATGAAGATCTTTTTTGTCACAAATTCAATGATTATGTGTTCTCCAGATGGAATTTTTGCAACAATATAGTTGTATGTTGCATGCAGAAGCAAAATGATAGTGCAGGAAATAATGCAGCCATATTGTATTCATTATAGATAAGCCTTGTCTGTGTAGCTTCTAACGTCTAATGTATTTTTTACAATACCTTTTCCTGTTCTTTCCTGCAAATGCATCAAATCAATTCTATTATATTCAGCAAACATTATACAAAGTAGGGCCAAATCCTGTTCATTTTACTTTCTTAAGTAATCGCCTTCAAGTTTATGACACTTCAGACTTGTTTAATGAAACAAGTATATGATCTTTTCATTAGTGATATTTCGAGATCTGATCATAAAACAAACAAAAACAAAAAAAACCATGCCATTTAAGAATTTATAGAAATTTATAGCAATTGAGTATTGCTGTATTTGCCTAATCTGATAGAACACATTTGTGATTGTGCTTTTAGGTTATTAAATATTAAAATCATAAAAAAATGTAATTCTGCAAAATATAACATTATTCTCACAGGTCTGCTGCAATCTGTAAAGAATGTCTTTTTTTTTTTTTTTCTTCCCAAAGGAAGAAAGACAATAAAGTAATGTTTTAGCTATGCATGCATGTACAGGAAAGTTCCTAGTAATTTTTTTTTACAAATGTGTGCACTCAATGTCTCTAGACAGCAACCTAATGAGCAGTGCATTCAGCATCAACAGGTTAGCTAATCTTGTGACTGAATATGAAAGTGCTGTGGTACTTCAGGATAAATGACTAGGATTAATTTGCCAAGAATGCATTTGGTTTTGACTTACAGAAAATGTGAATGTGAAATTCAGGCATTGCTTTCTTTTTCCTTTTTTCCTTTTTTCCTTTTTTTTTTTCCTTTTTTCCTTTTTTCCTTTTTTCCTTTTTTCCTTTTTTCCTTTTTCTTTTTTCTTTTTCTTAAACTGATGTTATATGTTGAAGAGATAAAACAAAAGGCAAGATCATGACTTCTTTTTTTATTTTATTATTTTTTTATTTTTATTTTTTCTACTTCTGCTCCTTGCTTTGAGTTTCCACGTCATGACAAATCACCAGTCAGGGTTAACAGGTGGGTTTTAAAACCTTTTGGATTCTTTCAGTTTGTCCCCATGTCTCACTACATCATTCCCACAGACCTCTGGGAATTCTTTCACGTACTATCAAAGCATCATTTTTTTTTTTTTCCCCCCATACATTTCATCTCCATCAGGACTACTTTAAAAAAATATTTTTCTCTCTCAATATATAGACAGACATTATAAATATAATTATATATAGAGAGAATTATTTTCCTAACTGTGTAGAAATAGTTAAGTATTCTCTTTAAAACAGTAGAGTCTGTTACAATAACCTGTGCACAACAATGACAGTTTCTTTAATTGGTGACCTAAAAATGGTTTCCATTTTCAGTGTTTTTTTTTTTCTTTGTAATGAGAGGAGGCTACCTCAGACAAACAGGTGAACTACGCCCTTTGATACTGACACTTGCAGAAGTGAATTTTACATGTTTGACTACAAGTTCAAACTCCTTTATAGGATTTTTGGAACAGGACAATTTTGTACTATGGCCAGTGCTTGTAACATCATTTGTGACTTTGTTAGGAAACACATAAGCACCACCTGACATTCATGATGCCTCTAGTACATGAGTAAATTCCTCTTTATTTTCCTTTGGCCCAGGTTAGTTCTGCATCCTTTTCAGTGCAAAGATGTGAATTCAAAGAAGACATTGAGCAGTAAGCTCCCTCACCATTCTCTTGTTCCAGCTCTACTGACATTAATGACAGAGGTGATATGGACAGATATGGAGCAATGCACCATATCTGACTTTCTAGAAAAGATCATCTGGCCTACAGTTTGTTCCCTGCCTCTGCTGTTGAGGTGCTTTTGAGTAAGATAACAGCAAATCTAGCCAAGGGCTAGATGAGTAGTCTTGCTAAACACCATTCCCTTTTTCCTAAGATCCCACATGACCAAAATACAGATGTGTCCCTTCATAGGATGGATATATGTGAAATGCACATCTTCATTAGGTGGCCTGCCAAATGCAGTGATGGAGGATGCCTAAATTTTAGGATTATGAGGATCACATGAATACATAGACAAGCAACCTCTGTCTATACAAATCTGCATGGATGTAATGGTAGATACCTGTGTTGTGATACAGTGTTTACTCAGTTGTGAGAGGAAGGATCTGTGTAATAGAGGACGTGGGTGTCTCCAGAAGCTGTAATGTCTGTCCTGGTTTAAAATATGGACAACAGAAAATCTAGTATTGAACTTTGTCAGGGTGAGGGGGATCCTAAATCTGACCATGGGGATGGTGCTTTTGGTTATGTAAGTAGAAAATTTGTGAACAATTCTGATATTTGAAAACAAAATATGCCAGAAGTCTTGAAGGTGTTGAAGAACTTAGATGATAGCTGTCACTTGAGCTTGGTGTCTTAGTCCACTTACTTCCATTTTAGAAGTCTGAGTCATTCTTTAAAACTGTCTACCAGATGCTAGGCAAGTCTGTGTTTTCCATCTATATTGAAGGTAAATGAATAATGCCTAATCAGTAATCCATAATTCTAGGCTAATATTAGACAAGTCTGTTTGCTATAGCTGTCATCAGATGCTTTTTAATATCATAAACATTTCTTCTTTTACTTCTCCATAAATACCTGTTGTGGTTTAACCCAGCTGACAGCTAAGCACCACACAGACGTTTGTTTACTCTGCACCCCGCAGTGGGATGGGGAGAAGACTGAAAAGAAAATTGAAAGAACTCATGGATTGAGATAAGGACAGTTTAGTAAGAAAATAAAATAAAATAAAATAAAATAAAATAAAATAAAATAAAATAAAATAAATAAAAAGGAAAAGAACCCTACAAATAAAAACAATAACAACAACAACAACAACAACAAATGTTAAAACAAACAAACAAACAAGTAATGCACAATGCAATTGCTCACCACCAGCCAGCTGATACCCACCTTGATTAATGGTGTTCCTCTCTCCCTCTGCCTCTCCCATCCAACTCCCCCCAGTTTTATTGTTCAGCATCACATCATATGATATGGGATATCCTTTTGGCCAGTTTGGGTCAGCTGTCTTAGGTGTGTCCCTTCACAGCTTCTTGCACACCCCCAGTTTCCTCTCTGGCAGGGCAGTGTGAGAAGCTGAAAAGTACTTGGCTCTATGTAAGCACTGCTTAACAACAACTAAATGGTCAGTGTGTTATCAACATTCTCATCCTAAATCCAAAACAGAACAACATACCAGCTACTAGAAAGAAAATTAACTCTATTCTGGCCAAAATCAGGACTTAATAAATACTTATTTAAAAAAAAAAATAATTATTTGTACTTTTAAAGAGGAGATAATCACAATATACAGAATCTGGAACGACGAAAACGTAAGTTTTACTGAGATTGCTGAGATATAAATAATTAACTGTAACAAAGTATAATCAAATAGACATAAATAAAATAAATTAGATGGGGGCAATATTTTCTTATTGAGAGAGATTAAATTAAGTGATAGTTTTCCTTCCCAATGTATATTTGTTGGTTTCTTCCAGATTAAATTCTGGAAGTCTATGTGCAGCTGCAGAGTGAATGGAGGGTGATGGAAGGTGGGTCACAGCAAAATGCTATGTGGGTACTAGTGAGAAGGCTAAAAATGTTTTCATACCTCTCACCTTTTTAAGTCACAGCCCAGTTATGCCAAAGTCTGTTACAGCCATAGCCTTTCATGATACTGCAATATTCCTGGGTAATAGTGATGTTATTTTAGGCTTTTAGAGTCTGAATATTCAGTTTTGACCCTGAGCAAAATTTCTATTAATATCTAATGGATGAATCAGTTTCACCAATAGCTACATTTCTGTATCAAGACTACATTGTGTTGACACAATTTGCTGCTATTATTTTTTTTTAAGAGATATGTAAAATAAGTTGCAAGTATCCCATTGATATTAAGAAATGCATGATTATCAACTAAATTCCCTTATGAAAACAAAGCAAACAACTAGCTTCATCGCTGTGAGTCTTCTGCACTGTTTCCATCTACAACTAAATACACAAGGGAAAAATATTACAAACGCTGGATAAAGTAAAAATCACAGTTTTAATTCAAGTTGTGTTTTTTTTTTTTTTTTTTTTTGTCTTCTGCTAAAATTCAAGAGAAATTTATTCTTCACAGAAAATGTTAATGGAAAATATCATTTATATTTGTACAATATGCCTTTACCTGTGATGGAGATATTCACTCTGAGATATTACAAAAATGTCTTCCTAGAGTTATCTGTACAGATAGTCAAGCTGTGCTATCTTAGCTTATGTTACTAAGTTAGCACTCAGTTACAAATTGCAGAATTTTACCTGTGGAAGAAAGTTAATACAATAGATAATATACTTTTTTTTTTTTTTTTTCCAACAATAATGAGGGCACACAAATTATATGCAATTTCCTACCTAAAAGAGAAGTAGTGTTATTTGCAAGTGTTTTCACCAGGAATAGTTAATACCGCAAAGGAAGCCCCTGAGCTACAAATCTCTGGAAGCTGGAAGATTTGATGAGAAAAGCTTCTCTACATTCATGCCTTATTCTTTTAGTTTTCCTTTTTCACTCACTATGGGCAATTGCTGGAAACAAAATATAGTCTTCTAGGCAAACCACTGGATTAACTAGTAAAACCATTTTTAGGTCACATATAACTATGTAGCTAACTGAAGTTTATTACCTGTAACACACAGTAGATGAAGCTAGAATTAGAAAAAGCTTCTATACAACTTTTTTTCCTACCCTTTGAAAATATACCACACATTATTTTAGTCATTTATTATTATTATTGTTGTTGTTGTTTAATAGTGATTGATAATACCGGCTTTAAGGTTGAGATATCTTTAATGTTTAATTTCTAAGGGATCAGTAGAAGGTCCTAACAAGATGCTGCTTTCAGAAATATTGGAGATATGTATTAGTTAGTGAATGGGAAGAAATAGCAACCATACATCAACTTAACTTTTTATTTAGAACACATCTGGAGAATTTATCAGTGAAAAATATCAGAACAAGTAAATGAAGTAAACAAACCAAAACCGGATTTGGCTATAAATTTCCAGGGAAAAAAATGTCAACATTTTACATTACACTGAAATAAAAAATATATATATTAACAGTGACAGAGAGAGGAAGAATAGCATCCCATGTTTAAAGCCTGGCTCCAGATACTGTATGAAAAACAAATCTGGAACCTGAACATGCTCACTACAATCATCATTATCCAGCCTCCGTAACATCTGACCTTCCCTAAAGGGAAATATTTTCCTTTTGTTAATGCCCTGTATTGCAATACATTTCCCATTGTCATTGGCAGCATATTGATTTAATATCAGGTTAGAGGATTAACCATAGCAAATACAAGTTGGACATACTGCATTTTGTATAATCTTTTACAGATGATCTACTGGGAGAATTAATAGAATTTCATGCAACTCTGAAATTGCTATTCCTGTTCCAAGGGGCACTGATGATTTTTAGATGCTCTACTTTTTAGTTGCTTTTCTCAGCCCCTTCTGCATTAAATACAGGGAGATATTGAATGTTTCCAGTATTTTTGCATTAGAGATGTCATTGGCAACAGCGGCACTTTTGCATATGCATCAGTTTGGCTCTCATGCAGACTTTTTTTTTCACATTGGATGCCTACTGATGTGCACTGATTTAACTTCTAAAAATGAAACTTAATTTTGTGTAGCTTATAAGTAGTCCCTAGTGTGTCTTGGCTTCAAAAAGCTAATATTTTTCAGACACAATCAGCAGCAATAGGTAATGTATTACCATTAGCTACGTTAGCAGCAAGTTTTTTTTTTTTTAAAAAAAAAAGGTTGGAGGAGGAAGTATGGTGTAGAAAATGTAACATGTTTTTAGCAGCTTCATACTTTGCAACAATTCTTAATATAGTTACACACATCAGTGCTACACTAGCATTATTTTCCATGTTTATTCATAATTATTGTTTCATATTTAAAGAACACCAAAATGTTGTGTTTTGTCAGCCAAAGACAATAATAATTTAATAATAATTTATTTGAAACTGCTACTGGTAATACAACCAATCAACACATTAAGTGGTGCCAACATTGGCAGCTTGCTAAATAATCTCTAGGCTTTGCACTGAGAGTACATCTTTCAAAGATAAGTCAACAAGAGCAATCAGAGCAGAAAATTAGAATTTGGTATCTTAGAATTAAAATACAACTAAACTAAAGTTTTAATTGGGGTGATCTAAAAGGGCACTTGATGTAATGATCTCTTTCATTTGTTACTAATTGTTTGTTCCTGATGAAGAAGAAACATGTACAAGAATGTAGTTGAATTGAGTAAAGATGGCAGTTATTTTAGCAGGTCAATTTTACTGTTAAAAATGCTGAATTGCAAGAATTTTGGAGGAGGGTGTTTGTAGCTTTAAAATTATCTGACAATATACTTTTCATCAACAAATACCCTTCATATAAATTTATAATTTCACTTGGTCTAGTTTATTAGTGATTTGGGTGAATCACATGTTCTATCTAATAAGTGATGAGTTGGAGATAAAAGTATTCTAGAGTTCAAGCATAAACCAGAAACCATTAATAAATTAAATTAAACCAGAAACCATTAATAAATAACTCCAACCCGAATTTCATAGTATTTCAGAAGCATCCATTATAGAAAACACAGTTTATGATGGTTGTAAGCATAGGTGAATAGGGTGGGTGAAGTTGATTTCAGGTGAACAGTAACATTAAAAAAATAGATTGCAAAGACTTTACACATGTTTTAAAGTATATTTTACTTTGTATATATCTACAGAACTTTGTATTTAGCTTTAGGCAATTTTCTTTAGTAGTCACCAAGGTTTAGCATTCACCACAAAATACCTTTGTGTTTTGGATATTTTAGAATAGATTTTTGTTCTTTTAAAGAAAACTACTAAAACTTGAAATATATTTGTAAGCACATCTGTTGAGTTCCTGTTGTTAGATATTTTCAAATGCGGTGTAGTGTATATCATTTAAGTGACCATATGGACCTTGCAGTTGGAAGGTGTTTAGTTTTTTCTGCTTCTGTGGACTTCATAGATTTAAGTGTAATAGAGCTGCAAAGAATCAAGCACTGCATGAGATAACACTTGAGGCAAAAATTTACTTAATAATGAGGATGAGGAGTACTGAAAATAATAGGCCCTGAAAACAGAATTAAAAGAGGTGTTTGAAGGATACAGATTTCAAAGCAGTCGTTAACACTAGGAAGGCTAGCAGGAGAAATGTGCAGACTAACACATGAAGAATGCTTTTGTTCCATTTTTAAGTATCATAATTCTCACTTGTTCTTTTGGGGGATATTTCAAAGAATTTTAGTGAAAAAAATTGAAACCCAGAATCTGATTTAGGAAGTGTGCCTGAGTGGTGAGGGAACTTACTTGCGAGCTGGAGGACATGACTTTATGTCTGTAGTACCTGGTTCTGAGGCCAGGTCTTGAGTGTAAACCTCTTATCTGTTAGCTGAATGCTTCCCTAACATACCTGCTAGAGACCTCTCAGTCTCTTTTGTTGGCATTATTTTGCTTTATATCAGTAATTAATTCTCTGTTGGGTCTAATTAGCTCTATGGAGGTAAGCTGTCAGGAGACTTGCCTAAGATATAGTATAGTTAGGTTCATATTCATACAGGATCATACATGCATAGCCATGCTTAATTATCTACTATATTATGATATCTTCAAGAGAAGAGATTGAGGTGTAGACCCGAGAGTCTGACAGCCAAACTTCTGGAATATTGAATTATTTTCTGTCCATATTGATTTATTTCTATCCATCCTATTTCCTCTCCTCTTTTTCATAGCTTATCTCAGTGTCTTAACTAACTAGTTATTAGCTATGCTAGGTTCTGTCCGTTTCCTGTGAAAAGATTTGTGGAATTGTGGAGTTGAATTCTCAAGAAAAAAATAGTATAAGCTGAATCATTATTTCGTGATACAATAACAACAAAAAAGGTAGATTTTTTTCTGACCATCCCAGGTCAAGAAAGTAAGAGACAATTATGTTTTGTCCTGTGCTGTGAGATAATAATTGTACAAGATCAGGAATGGACTTTTTAAGACAGAGAGATCTTCCTCCTTTGTGAGTGTCCTCTGCTTAGTATCCCGATAACGTAATCTTCCTTGGAAATAATATAATGTATAATGATAACTAACAACAGTAAGGAGCTTGAGTAGTACTAGAGACTGAATTTACCATTCTGTGGGTGATAAATATTTAGACTGCCAATTCTTTTTCTATGGAACAGATTTTTGTTTTGGTTACAGGCAAGTTGCTGATATAGTTTTTTTTGTTTGTTTGTTTTTGTTTTTATCTCTTATGAAGAATAAACCTACCCCTATAACTTTTTCACATTAGTTATATGCATAGTTAAAGACCAGTTTGTGTCATCAGTGAAAGCTTGACTCTCTACTTTTTACAGATTTTTTGTCCACTTCTTAAAATTAACTCTAGTAAAGATTTGCTGTTGATAATTGGGAGGCTTTGACCCAGTAACAGGATTATTTCATTTGTAAAATCTCACATGACTAATCAAAGATAAATAACAGAAGTTGTTTATTATGTCAGCTGTTCTAACATTCTTTAAACATTAAAATATCCAACTTTATCTTTGAACAGGGTCTACTAAAGGTTGCTATAGACAATGCCAGAGCTCAAGAGAAACAGGTCCAACTGGAAAAGACAGAGCTAAAGATGGAGCTCTTCAGGGAACGAGAACTGAGGGAAACACTTGAAAAACAGTTGGCTGTGGAGCAGAAGAACAGAGGTATCTGCATTAAGCAAACATAAATGCCTAAAATATATTTTCTCTGGAAACTTAATTTTCCATCAAGCACCTGTGTTTGATCAAAACTTTTCTCCTGTGCTCATGTTTTGTTTCTGCTGACTGCTATACAGGAAATTTTGCACCCTGCCAAATCCTGATTCTGCATAGGATCTTTATGAGATTTATAACAAACATGCCTTTTTCTTGTGTATGTGTGATATTTGTTTTGTTTGTTTGTTTGTGTTCATTGTTTGTTTTGTTTTGTTTTGACTTGTTCCAACGTATCAGTAATGCACAGCACAATTATAAATGCAGAAGGTGTAGTTGTGGACTTTGTCAGCTTGTGATCATTATGAAAAGGAATAGCTACTTAATACAAACACGACTTTTATCAAATTTAAGATGCTGCAAGGTGTTATGAATTCATTTCTGTTCTTATGTGATAAGAGTCATGCATCGCATATTTAGGTAAATTGTATGTCATAAATATAAAGGTAATAGTAATATGTAAGCCTCGTATAATGCAGCAGTTCAAACATGTTTATAGGAGGAACATCTAAGGTTCTTCTTGAAAGAGAACTCACGGTACATATATATACTTGTAAAATAATTCTTTATAATTTCATTATATTATTAGGATGATATAAAGTATATATGTTATGTATAGTATATAGTAGACCATATATATAATATATATAATATACAGTAAGTAATATAAGTACACTTTTCTAAAACATCGGTAGTAAAGTTAAGGCAGTTTATAGTGATTTACATAACTATTTGCATTATGAGCATGTTCCCATCTTCCTTTACGGCTCTCTTTTTTTATTTATATATGTCTTGTCCTTTAATATTGTCTGATTACTTCACAAGGGGCAATTAACCTCTGGGGCTAGCTTCCTGTTTAACACAGACCATGACAAGTCAGATAAATATTTTTTCAGGAATAGAGTTATGGTTTATTTTTCTGTGAAACATTGAGTTAAGGAACCCCGAGAACTCCTGGATTCACGACCAATATCATTATACCTTTAACTAACATTCTACCTGTAAATAAGCAATGTAATTCTATTTCGTGCCTTGACCTATTAAGCAGTAGGACTGCCACATCATTAATTTCCCTTTTAAACTTATAAGAATACATTTTTAAAGACAACTACTGTTAACAATTATCACAACTGTGCAATGAATCATTCCTTTGTCCACAACTGGCCTATTTTAGTCAGTAAAATTGCATTACTTACACCTTTAAAGAAGTTTTCTAAAATGGCCCAGTTATTCTTCACATCCTTATCTACTTCTGTGTTTCACAACCCCTCAGTCATATATCCCTTTTTTAGAGGACCCCTCTGACCTTACTTGCATTTTGCCATATAGAAATTAAGCACCTCATTTAAGCTAATATTATAAATTCCTTATCTTTCAATAAAGAAAGAGATTCCTACATCCTGCTCTTGGACAGGTAGGTGGTGTCAATTACACTTCCTGTTTACACCAAAGGGAATGTCATTGACTAGGTTGAATTAGACACATATGCTTTCACTGGTTAAAATTGGGTAAAATTAATTTTGCTCAAAGTTCTATGTCAAGAAAGAGCATGTGATAGTCCTTTATTTTGCTTAGGATAGTGAAATAATTGACAATGTTATTTTCAGCACTATGCACTATCTGCTTCTTTTATATGTATCCTTCTAATGATGACATTGCACTGGTAAAAGAGTCAGACCAAAGAGGAATGGTTTTGAGCACTTAATAGTGGTATACAGTAAAGAAAATGTAATGAGGATGACTATCTTTAATAGTGGATACTTCTGTATAAAACAAAGAAAAATAGAAGATTATTTTTTAAAATGAGCAGAGAAAATAGGAGGGAAACAAATAAGGTCAGATCGTAATTCCTTTGAGAATTTATTCTTCAATTAAAGATAGAAAAATACTTAGGAGGCTTTACATGACATTAGTTTTCCAAATAGCAAATGTCATGTCTCAAAGAAAGTTTCACATCTTAATGGAAACATGAGTAAAATGGGAGAAGTGTACCATAGCCCTAGTAAGTTAAGAGATATCCCATGAAAAACCTGAATACACTTAAAAAACTACAGCATAGAAACATACGCACTCTGTCACACACAGGTCAAAGCCCATTAGACAAATGGGATCTTCAGCACAAGGCAACCTGTATCAATGTCTGTCTTTTGCTTGTCATGTTAACACAAGTCAAATATTACTTTTTCTTTACTGGCAGGAGATTTGATATTTTTTTTTCCCATTTGGGGGAACATTAAATTCACTGCCGCTACTATATGTTCTACAGTGCTGCTTATTTACTGTACTGTTTCCTTCCTTTGTAAATATTCCAATTAGTGATTCCTAAGGCTGTAGGATGTCTCATCAACCAGTAAGAGTAGGATAATATCTCTTCTGTGAGCAGCTACACAATAAGGGCTTGCTAATTCTGTCTCTGACTGCTGTAGTCACATCTACAATGTGTCAGCCATGATGACATTTTAATTCAGAAAGCAACATATGTCTCCTTCTCATTTATTGCAATCACTTTCAAAGTACTTATAGTGAAAACATTAAAACTGCAATGATTCAAAATGTGTTTAGTTTAGCCTTTGTATAGATACTACATGTTTTTTGACAGTGTGGGACAATATGCCTGTAAAGTAGTTGGTACTATACAAAATGAGAAAAAGCCAAAATTCCAAAGTCTTGGATGTAGCTATTTTCACTACAGGATATGTATTTTTATACACTATGTATAACGAACAGTTCTGTATAGCAACAAAAAATATCCAAGAGTACCCAAGAAGCAGTTATTCTTAGCATATAAACAACATAGTAATAATTCCCTTTAAATAAATCATTATTATCACCAGCAGAGACTACTGGAAATGGGGTGTATAAACTGGTGGAAGCAGATTTTTATCCTTTCCAGCATTCCTCCCTAAACATGTTCAAGAGATTACTTTGGAGCAGAACACAGGGCTAGATAAAATTTTTGTAGTCAAATCTAGTATCACCTAATATCTGGTTTTGGTAATAATTTTTCTGTAGTTAATGTAAAAATAACTGGTTCTCTAGCAAAGGTTGCCCAGGAAGATGTTATGGAAAATAAGCCTCTTATATGCACGTCTCTGAAAACCCTAAACATGCTATGTAAGAAGGGTTTGGGTTTCGTGGGGGAGATAATGATGTGCTCTACAGCTTTTCATGATTTCTTTAGAGGCTCAGTTTGGCTTTTACTGAG
Source organism: Cygnus atratus (assembly GCF_013377495.2). Classification (NCBI taxonomy): domain Eukaryota; kingdom Metazoa; phylum Chordata; class Aves; order Anseriformes; family Anatidae; genus Cygnus; species Cygnus atratus. The sequence goes on from NC_066362.1 coordinate 166,655,192, forward strand.
TAGGAAAAAGAAAAAAAATAATAAAAAAAAATCACATTACCATTTTCCATTGGGGAAATAACCTGTGATATATTCCTTCAGTTAGAGATCACACAAGTTGTATTTTTGTGGTTGTAAGGTTGCAGTTTGTGCAGTTTGGAAGGAACTCACTGGTAACATAGAAAAAATCATAATGGAGCTTCTTCTAAACAACCCCTGTATGATTCATTTATATACTGATCTTGCAACCCTTTTTCTTGTAGAATATGAACAAAAGATAGAGGGAAAACATTTTCTAAATTAGTGCCTTCTACACTGAATTTTAGAAGACTCCTTACTTTCTGAGTATTTTCCCTTACAATTGACATACAAACTAATATTTGCGTGACTGGGGGATCTGTCACTGTCCAGGTATTCCGACTGTAAAGAGTTTGTTATGAGTTCTTCAAGATTGGCGAGACCAGAGTTGTCAGAGAGAGAAAAAAAAAAAAAAAAAAGTGGACAAAGGAGAATATGGATAAGAAATAAATATGAGGAAGAGACCAGGCACCAAGAGGCTGGAGGGCTTGAAGCAAGCAGCAGCTTGGAGGACAATTCGAAAGATGAGGGCTTTTCTCTATGGAGTGAAGGGCACAGCAGAGCAAGGGCTTAAGTTCTGTTGCATTTAGGGCACTGGCTGTTGGGGGAGAGAAGCCACAGGTAAGAACTTGATTACTGTGCATATGCTATGTGCTACAGGAGATAAAAATTGTGTACTTAATCCCTCAAAAACTTCAGCTCTAGAGACAGGGGCATATCTACATATGATGATGAAAAATGTAAATTTTATTGTTAGTTCCAAGGTTTTCTAATTTGGATATTCACAGATCCTCATATGTGTATTAAAAAAAAAAAAAAAAATTTTGTTTTGTTTTTTAAATACCATTATGCTGTAGCTGTATATCACCTACAGTTTTCAATAGCATGGTATAGAACAATAATTCTTTAAATATCCCAGTGTGATTCCCAAAAATGTCAAATAGTTGAAGTTGATATTGTATAATTACTCAATTTATATAAGCTGTTGCAGTTGTATTGTTTCTTAGAACTCTTAATATGTAATCATGAAGCCAAGTTTCAGATCTGAATTTGAGTATACTGATTTTCTTCTTCCTAGCAATAATTCAGAAAAGGTTAAAGAAGGAAAAGAAGGCAAAGAGGAAATTGCAAGAAGCACTTGAATTTGAGACTAAACGACGGGAGCAAGCAGAACAGACACTGAAACAGGCAGCTTCAACAGATAGTCTCAGGGTCCTAAATGGTAAGAAGCTAGTTTTTGCTTCTGTGTCATTAACTTTCAATTTAAGTGCCCAAAGAAGGTGGTTATACTGAAAATTGAAAGCATGGCGGGAGGGTAAAAAAAAAAAAAAGAAAAGAAAAAAGAAATTCTCTCTTCTTTCAAGTGATGCTTCTCTCTTTTCTGTTTTGTTAGTTTATATAGTATGTGCAAATAAATTCAGTGCAGAGAATGTCCCAACTAGGACAATTTTATATTATTAGCTATTTAAAATATATATATATATATTCTTTTACTTTTTCTTCCCACCTTTATGCTTGAAATATCTATTGCTCATTAATCTTCCTAGTCTAACAAAAAATTGTCCTGGCTTCCAGTCATTGTTCAACATTAAAAAAACTGACAAAGGTTGATTGTATTGTAATTCAACTTTAGAGTAACAGGTTGTAAAAAGGGCTATAAGAATCAAATGAAATATGTGTCAGTCTTACCTTTCTATGCTTCTAGACTCTCTGACCCCAGAGATAGAAGCTGACCGCAGCGGGGGCAGAACAGATGCTGAAAGGACAATACAAGGTAGGAATTTGCAAAAGGCTATAAATCTAGATCTTGCTATACGAGTTTTTCCTCAGCTTTAGACTGCTATTCAAGCATATAGCCTACCATCTGGGCCACATCAAAACAAGTTCAAACAAGGTCAAGTTCATCTTGCTTGTTTATAAGGGAGAATACCTTTTGTGTTGACAGATTTTCTTTAAATTAATAGGTCATTTCTGTTTATACAGTGGAATTAAAGAAGAATAATTAATTTGAAGCAATATTGGGCTGAATCTTAGACTTGCTGAATGCATTTTTTTGTGCATACGTATAGTTAGATTTAGGATAACAATGTTTTCAAAGGCCTATTTGAAATATTTTGAGCCTTTTAATGATGTAAATGGCTAAACCTAATAGGTAACACTCAAGGCATGACGAGAATTTCATAGCCAATATTCAGTGACAGCTACTGAAAGGTGTGTTTCAATACGCTACTCTGATCATTAAGAATAAATAAATTGTTTATTCCTTTCATTTTTTTTCTTTCATTTACCACATTCCATTATTTACATTTTAATAAAGTGAATCTGCTTAGTAAACTTATACATGAAATACTAAGGAGAGCTTTATTACTTCCCCTGTGAATCTAAATTTATATATATTGCAAACATCAAGATATTAGTAAAGAACAAAATTTTAAGATAACATTTGTGTTATAATGTCCTCTTCAGTTAACAAGCTAAAGCTACCTACATGAATACTAAAAAACTAAATTAACATTTGGTTTCAATTGTAAATGAAGGTGCATTTTTCAAAGGCAAGCCTAAAATGATTAGCACCAGTAATCACTCTCAATTGCCTTTATTTTCATTTTGATGTCAAACATCTTAACAGTATCATTTGACATCATCTGTGTCTTATTTAATCACTTTTTCTAATTCATAAAGCGTTGTTACTAGTGTGCTACAAGGAGGCTGTAAAAACAGATTAAAAAGTCTCTTAATAATCTTTTAATGTTTTGATCAAAGACACAAATACAAAAGAGGCAACAAGTCCTTATGTGGGACAAACACACAAGTGTATATACATATATACAAGATTTAAATTGCATGTTATGTCTGCCAAGTCTGTATTGCAAAGGTCGGAATATGCTAGATTGAATGTTGCCTGGGAAGTGGGTACATGTTATGACACATTTGTTGTTCTAGAATCCTGTTTTTCTTCCCATAAAATGCATGCCTGATTCAAAGCACCAATTGATGCTATCGGCTTAGTAAGAATCCAGTCATCATGCTACTTTGTACATCCAGACTACATTACTACATCCAAATATTTTATTATTATTATTATTAATTTATTTATTGGTACAAAGACAAACTTCTAATTTCTTTGGAGGCCATTCTATTACAGGAGTCACTGCAGTGTCTGAGTTCCTTGCAAACATTAATTAATTTATCTTCAGACCATACCTGCAAGGAAGCATAGTTTGGAGTATTCCCATTTTAAATCTGGGAAACAGTCACAGAAAAACAGAGATGATAAATTGCTTTACTTTCAAGTAACTAGGACCTGATTTTTGAGAATACTTTGCGTTTTTGGCAAATGTGTTCATTGTATTCAAATTACTGTTCCCATTGAATCTAGTTTCCCTTATGGACTGAGATATTCATAAGATGAGCAACACATAATTACTAAGTATTTTGGAAGTAAATATTCTAGAAGACTTATCCCAAGCTACACAGAAATAGCACTTCAGCTTTTTAACCATGATCATCCTTTCTTTTCCAGCTATCTTTTGCCTTCTTGTGCTCATTTCATATGTTTCCAATTGTGTAACAAATGAAATCAAGGTCTTATAAGCAACATTCTCAGTAATGTTGACTTTTCCTCGATTCATCTGTCCAAGGTGGTTCAAGGGGAAATAACAAACAAACAAACAAAACCCCACAAAATAACATAGATGATTATTTAATTAAAGGCTAGAACATAATGATCATGATATTGGATTATATTGCAAAGGCAACCTTAATTCTGACATTTCCTGTCTCTACTTTGCAGTATTAACACACACACATATATATATTCAAGGAAAATAAAAATAAAAATAAATAATAAAAAAACACAAGAAATTAATTTATTTGACTGCAATTTTTTGAAGTTTAATGTTTTAATTTTAATCATCATATAAGAGTTTGGAACTTTTAGATCTACCATGTGTAATATGTAGCCTTACAACAAAAAATATATTTGCAGGAGCTTATTGTCTTTGTGGATCAGTTGTTATAGGGTGACAGGTTTCATAAACTGTTGATAACAGATGGGTAATGCTGTGTCAGGACTCTGTGTTTAGCTCCAATACTGGAAGGAGGATTCCCTTTCCTTCTTCTGTGTCCCCTTTAGCATGTCACACCTATACCTCTGTGTCCCAGTTCCTCCTAGTTTCTCTCTTCCCATGCAAATTCCACCTTTTGTCAATGACTAATCTCACTCTTTCCTGTCTCAAAAATGTTTTGTTCTTTTCTCCCCTGTACCCCCACTCCAACTTCCCAGTCCTTAGGTACCCATTCTTACAGTGCTCTTTCCTGAACTCGGTTTCATGCCACCCTGATTATTTCTTTCATTACAAGATTTTTCTCGTCTATCTGACTATTTCTGTTGCCTCCTCCTCTTGTCCTGACATTTCTAGACTCTACACTCCATTAACATTCCCTGTTACTGGACTTTCCTGTTTCGTAGCATATCTCAATCTGTATTCTCCATTTATCCTGCCTGACTGTCAAGTTCATATTTCCTACTAGTCTATACACATTCTGTTTCTTCTTTTGTATCTGCCTGGGAAAGAGAAGAACTGAGAGAAAAACAAAGATAATTTCTCTGTTCCCATTTCAATATTTAGCATGGCAATGACTTGCAGAAATGAGGATAGAGAGTTGCAGGGAAAGAGCTGCTTCATTCAGCACCAAGATATATTATGCTCAGTATAGATGGTCTCTTTGGAAAATTTAGTTGCAAAACTCTACAAAACCTTTCCAGTGGTTGAAACTGGGAATTTTCTAACACTTTTTTGATCTTTGACAGAGACAACAAAGATTGTCCTTCTAATTTTGCAAAATTTCAATGATATCCTTCCATTTTATCTGTAAATGTTATTTTATATACTCTTGTACATACAATAGAAGAATTTTTCTATAGAATATACATTATATTCTCTAATAAAAAAAACATAATAGTAGCTCATTCATGCTTTCAGGTTCTGGGAAAAAGTGCTTACTAGGGAATTACTTATGCATTTCTTATTCTTCTCAAATATATACCTGTATTTATTTGTATCAAAGAAGTCTGGGGTGATAGTGTTTTTATCTACAATCATTACTTTTTTTTTTTTATTTACTAATTGAGCATGCTGTGCAATTCTGTAAGTAAGCAAGTGAATGTAGAAGGGAGAGTTAGAGCATTCTGTGGTGAAGCAAAGTATTTGAAATACCAAGGATAATTTCAGCATTAAAAAAAATATTAGACAAGGGGATGTTTTAGAATAAAGATTCTATATATTATAAATAAAAGGATTCTTGTCAACTGGAATTTGTATTTAATGTTAATATTTTAGCTGTCACTTTTGTGTGCAAGGAATAGGACTAGTTTAAGTGTAAAAGATAACTGCATTTGTCAATAAATGAGCTATGTTCTTTTTTTTTTTCATCATGTAGCACTCTTTCAACTCATTCAAATTCACTTTTAGTGAATAAAGTCTTGAAAAGGGGGAAAGATTAAAAAAAGTGAGAATTTGAATATGAGACTGTAAAAAGAAGTAATATAATTATTATTACTTTGAAATACTGGGTAAACAACAGCTTCCTGGAATATCTGTAAAATACTAAGAAAATAATAGCTAATCCAAATGTGAGTCTCACATATACTTAGATATTTTTTAACAGATAAAAACAGATACTAAGTTACAAGGAACTGGTGTAGACACTAGTTTTAAATGTTTTCTTTCTTGCTTCTGTTTAAAATAATAATAAAGCAGATTATCCTCTTCTCCATACATATTGTAGGTTCACTAGATGCCTATGCCTAGCTCCCAATCCGGTTTCCCAAGACCCCCTCATCCCACACAAAAAGGTACCATACAAAGATAATGTTTGACTTTTCTATACTGTTTTGTTACCAGACCTCTTACTAAGCACGAGAACAATGACATTTACTGCTACTCTTACTTTTTTTGTTTCCCACTGATTTTTTTCTTCCTCTTCTGCTTACCTATCATGTATTTGTCTGCCTACATTATCATTTTTTCTTTTCCTCCATAAGTCCAGCATTCCAAATTTTCTGTATCCCAGTAGTTTCCCTCCCAAATCCTATACATTCATAATCTTCATTGCATTTAATCACAGTTCCCTTTACACATTATCTAAATTCATCTAAAAAAAATCTGGTTTTGCACAGTCTTCCCCATTGACCATTCCTTTCATATGGGCTCTCTTTTTTTCCTTTTCCCAAATTTCTCTTGGTTCAGTGCTTTCTTCCCAAAATTGTCCTGATAAGAACAGGAAGCTTAACCACATTCTCTATCTCAGGCTGCTGTTTTGCTTATCTTCTTCACTTGTTTCCTAATGTCTAGTGATTGCTTCATCCTGTAACTTTTCTGTTTTCTTTTCTAAATTCTGCATACCCTTATGCTGGCTTCTTCTTAAGCCGGATTCATCATTCACTACTAACAGCCTTTCCTCCTCATCCTGTTCAGTTTCCATGAATTCTCAGGCCTATTATTGCTTTCTTTCCCAAAATGTCTCTTTGTTTTCCAAGAGACCCTTTGCACTTTGCCTGTCCTCCCAGTTTTCCTGTCCTATTCCACTATTTCTGTCAGATTTTCCCTACTACACACTCTCCTCTAGCCCAAAATTTGTTCATTTTTTTCTTTTTTTCTTTTTTTTTTCCTGTCAAATGGAATTTCATACTCTAAGTTCTTATTCTGCTGCAAATAATTTTTTTTGTCTTGTAGCAGATTATCAGCCTTTCTCCAAATGAGTCTGTTAACTATTCATCTGTCCCTTAGCGAAAAGAACTTAGGCTTTTTAAATCCTTTCCCACAAACTGTTTCTTCTTGGCTTTATCCTAGTTCTTAATGTATTCTGTGGGCTGATATTAACAGCACAGTAAGGTATAATATTAAATGGTTTCAGACTACCTCTTCCTGTTGTAAAAAAGCCATTCAACTACCATGCGTACAGAAGCTTCCTGGACCATCTGTTCTACTCCATTCACAGTCTCTCTCAAACTCTTTTTATCTCATCAGCAAGCAAGCAGAGAGGCTTTTTCCCTCCCAGAAAGGACAAGACAGGAAATGCAAATGTTGAACAGATCCAGGAGTAGAGAAAGAGAGCAACTGCAACTCAGCATACTGACTGCATAGTCCTGTATGAAGTTACTTTTAAGGTCTTTGAAGGCTACAGGGGAAGAGTGAGAAAGAAATTATGATTTAACTTTGCGTATACCAGGAACCTAATGTGTACATTTTACTGCCTAAGTACTAGGAAAAAAGCTGTCCTGCAGCTGTCCTCAATGTTAATAAAAATTGCTTAGATACAGCTTCAGTCGTTTGTATGAAAACCTAACCTATTTTCTGCATTGGTTTGAAACTTTTTAAATCTGTTTTTCAACAAGCAAAATCAGTGTAATAATCTCAGCAAATGATACTCTTTGATTCTTTCTTGCTATGTATGTGTTTGAAAGATAGACATCTAAAGGACTTCCACATTGAAAAAGAACTTTTGGTGGTTCTGTGAGGCTTGTGCACACAGTTCTATTTCTGATGGAAAAATCTTGGACAAAAGCATGCCTAAATACGTGATATTTCTTATGAGATCAAAAACATTATTGGAAAAGGCTATTATCAAGGCTGTAAAGTCAAGCATTCCAAAATTAGGAAATGGCAGAATTAAGGTTGTCTTCCACACCTTTGTTCAGCTGTCTTTGTGCATGCCTCATGATATAATCTTTAATTATGTGATTAGATACCGTATTTTGCACAGTACCTCATTCAGTGCAAGGGACAAGGATGAAGTTGAATAAATGGATATCTATCCAATATTTTCTTTATCTCCAGGGCTCAGTGTGTGTTCTCATGCTATATATATTACCTGCTTTTTATACAACATTTTAATCATTAGACATCATGTTTTACAGGAGAGGTGTGAAAGACTTTCTCAATTTCTTTCATATATCAAATCTTAATTTTGGCATTTCCTAGAAGTTGAGTGTCTTGCCTTACCTTTTTGACAAGTAAACTAAAAAGTCAGAAGTTTCACAGTGAAATGATATCTGACAACCTTATGAATAAAGTTGGACTTGAATCTTTAGATTCACAGTGATAAAACTAACAAAGTAACTGATGAATTGTAATAAATTATCATGAGTAGTGTGGTCTAAGGAACGACCATTTTGACATGAGGGTTTTACAGATATTTTTTTGAGATAAATGAGTATAATCTTGGGTTACATTTCATGCTTCCTTTCATTTTTCTTGCAACCCATAGCTCTTTTAAAGGTGTCTCCATCAAGATTTCTTTTTTTTTTTTTTTCTTTATTTATTCCTCGGTCTCTGCAATTTGTTTTAATCCTAATATCCATATCCAAGCCTTATAATCTTTTTTCTTCTCTCTCTCTCTCTCTCTCTTTTTTTTTTTTTTGTTATATATATATATATAATTTTTTTAGGGGGGGTCTCATACAAATCAGGCTTTTAAATGAAGATTTCTATTTATATCCAGTCATAACTCCAACATCTTTACTTCTTGCACCTCCTATTGTTAAGCAAGATTCAAGATTCAAACATTTCCAAATATCTATCAGTATGCCACCTATCCAGGTACTTGTCAAGATTTCTCCCTTTAAGAGACTTCTCTTCAGATAAATTCACAGTACTTTCTTGCACTGTTTCCTGTCCCATGTCTTTCCTTCTCTTTTCAGCCACTAGGTCCTGTTTCTTGTCTAGTGAGTCCAAATCATGTGGTTCCCCAGCTTCAGTCTCAGTTACTGTCAGCCAGACATTTCTTATTACTAGCTCTTTCTCAGTGTCTTCCAGTGGCTGATTCCTGTCCGTTTGTCCAGCCCATCTCAGTCACTTATTCTAGTCCTATTTTATTTTCTCTCTTTATTTCTAAGTCCAACTGCATTAGAATTATTGTCCTAATTTCTCTAAATATTAAGTTTTATTTGAGTTTGTATGTAGACTTAAAGAAGATTGCTGTTCTTTACTAATCATAGATTGGACACATATTCTGGTGCAAGACTACTCTCAAATTATCTAATTATTTTTTGAAAACAGTTTTTAATATCCTCAAATGACAGGACATCTATTTATTTTCAGATAAGTGAGAGATCAATTCTCTCTGCAGTCAATTTAACTAAAATGTCTTTTCTTTAGACATTTCTTCATTTATTCTTCCCATGGTATTGGCTATGATGGCCAGCGTAAGTTCATTTCTGTTTAGTCATTTTCCTTCAGTAACTCCATCTTTCTCCCAGGGCTTCTCCTTCTTGTCGTTTCATTTATGTTTGTTCCTCTCTCTGTCCTGCTTCCTCTTAATCAGAAACAATTCCGTTTTGTCCCGTAGTTCCTCAAAGATGAGGTCATCCAACTGTATAATGTCATGTAAACTAATGGTCATATATTCTCTACAGTATTAATTAATTAATCCCAAGAAAATAAAAGTACTTGATTCTTTATACATTTTTATTGCATTTTCTCTCAATAAAACATCTTAGAAATTTTAAATATATATACACACATAAACTTGTAAATTCTGAATTTTGATTGAATTGGCACTTTCTCAACAGTTATTCCATTTTTCTTGCTGCTTAGTAAGTGCTATGTCTTGTTATTCATTTATTATTGCATGGGACTTCTAGGAGAAAGGTGCTTGAGTTTATTGGAGAGCCAGGGTTGTCAAACGGATTTATCATGTCATTTTCAGAGTGAAAATACATTTTCACTTTCCCTTGTGACATCACTGCTTCTCTGCTAACCCATAAGAACATTATTTCAGCTTCCTTCCTATTGTTATTTTCCCAGTTTCCTTTTCCCTCTGGACTAAGTACCATCCCGCCCCTGACCTGTGAGGCAAAGTGTGTATGTGAACTGGAGGTATGTGTCTGCTGGTTGACCAGGTGGCTGACTAGGAGATACACGCATTCTGAGGGATCAGTGACAAGTTAGGAGATGTGCATTTTCTGCTGGACATCTTGTTGCTGCCTCTTGGCAGCTGGGCAAATCAAACTGTACATGACGTTTCTCAGCAGCTGATGGGCCAAACAAATGGTTTTTCAAGCTGCAAGAGACCCACAGCCCACCTGTTGTGCAGGCCTGCTATAAAGGTTGAACATTTCAGCAGGGAAAAGAAATCAGGAGCTGGAAACAAAGCTGTCTGAAGCCTGGAAGGCAAAGAGTTTTTTTTTTTTTTTTTTTTTTTTTTTTTCTCTAGATAGATTGAACAACTGCCCAAGGAAACATCTGCTACTTAGCTAGGCTGTTTATGGAAACAAACAGGTGACTATTCTAGACCCACAAAAATGTAAAAAGGTTCTGCAATGCAGCAATGACAAAACAGTGGACTTTTTTGGCAATGAACTTTACTGTAAAGTTCATCCTTTATTTTCAGGCTACTGAGCCGATTATTCCATTAGGCCACGATTAAAAAAAAAAAAAAAAAAAAAAAAAAAAAAAAGTACTTAAATGATTTCTATTTATTTGGTCAAGGAAAACCCACAAAAATGATTTTTCAGCTTAGGATTAATCAAACATTAAGAAAGTCTGACTATATTTATGAAATACCATGTCTTGTCACACCATGTGTGGCTTTCAGCAGCCCAGCAATCTGTCAGAGAGAGATTATGCATTTTTCTTTTTAACTTTTTTTTTTTTCTTGTCTGTTTATTAGGTTTCTTCCTTACGTTTTCCATTATTAAGATTTCTGAAGTTCAGTAAGACAACCAGTTTCAGTGTGTACAGCTTTGGCTGACTGCAGTCACAAGATATGACTGTCTCTGTAATGTGATTGTCTTCCTTAGTGTTATTCTAGGTATGAGTAGTGAGCTAACTACCAGGAAACTGCGAAAAAGACAACAGAATGGAGCAAAGCTGTCACAGTGACCCACTAGGAAGAGATGTCTGCTGTCTTGTTATTGATCTTTCTGTGCATGCCAGTTTGTCAAACAAATTGATGCATCAGTTAAAACGTATGCATGTGCACTGTTCAATTTTAGAAGCTGAAGGATAGCTCTTCTCTTTCATTTTTCTTATACTTAAAAAAGATATTTTCAGATCTAGTGGTGTTAGAGGAGGGAAGCTGTTAGAAGTTCAGCGTCTAACCCTCAGGGACATATAGTGGAGCTACTTTACTAAAACCTTTTTGCTGGTCCACCCTATTCTATTTTAATTTTTCGCTCAGTCTTTAAAATACTTGTTCATTAAAGATTGTTCCTATATGCAGTCATGTATACTTATAATGCTTCATTTTCCTTCTTATTAGTGCCTTAAACTTCAGCTGTTTTTTGACTGCAGAGTGTAGCACCTTGTATTAATGTCAGGGTCATGCACTTATTATTCACCTGTACAGTGCTACGCAATTCAGTGAAATTATATACATAATAATAAATAACAACATTAATCTGTGTACACCACCTTGAATTTCATTACTGTTGCAGAAGGAATATCTTTGCAAATAGTTTCTCTAATTTTTATACATTTCAGAAAGAGTGGGGCTCTCTTCCTGTTCCCAAATTTAAATATTTTATTTTCCTTGAGAAAAATGAGCCTTGCTAGCTCGCTAGCTTTACAAGCTTACAAGTTAAAAGGCAGTTGTTTTCTTTTTTTTTTAAAAAAAAAAAATATTTTAATTTTTTATCTGTTCTGGCAAACAGTCCAGTATAGTTCAGATTTTAAATCTAGATTGTACATTAGACATTCACAACACCTCTTGCCAGTTTGTCTCTTATAGTTGATTTCTGAATACTCAATGAGGAAACATACAGTAAAGATTTATTTTGCTTCGTATTTCCTTGACCATGAAGAAATACTGAATTATCTTACAGTTCATGGAAACAGTAATAAGTACATTCTCTATCCACCTGTTTTGCAGTCCAGCACTTTGGCAGGTTTTCAACCCAAGCTAATCAATTAAAGACAACATTGATTAACTTAAACAGAAGGTGGTATTGATTGCAGGCTGTAACCTATAAATAGACAACTGTTTCATAGTGTTCATAGGTCATTGTTAGCTACACCTTTAAACTTTAAGCTACATAATGCTGTTATTTATCACCAAAAAGGCAAAGGGAGGGCATAGAGTTAATAAAAAATTTATATATATATATGTCGCAAAGCATTCTTTTAGAGCTCCCTCATTTAGCACTTATACACTTAAATACACTTTTTCACATTTTCTTTGATATTGCTGTCTATTTCAATTTACATGCCGTCTTATAGCTGTGTATGTATGAAGCTCCTGGAAATCAAATATGTTCATGGCTTTTCTACTGAGATAAATGATTAATCAATCAAGGGCTTTCTTCCAACATGGTACTTTAGTGCAATTTTAAAACAACTGTGTAAAATTAATGACTAAGCACAAACAGAGTGAAGTGGGAAAATTCAGGACAATGAGAATATTAAATAAAACACACTATGACCAAAGAAATTAAGGCTGTATATAGAATTGACTTCTTTTATTTTCATTAATTTCTTACTTCCTCCCAAGTTCATATTATTCAAAGGACAGATGGATGAGTTCTTACCTAACAGACTTCTGATGTTACCTTGCTACGTGTGAAAGATGGGCATTGCAAGCTACCTTCCTATGTATTTATGTTTACAATAACTACACCGTTCCCTTCATCTTCACCCTCAGAAGGCAACACAAACCTGAACAGGCTGGTAAAAATAAACATTCACAGTCTCTTCATCTGGAATAACTTTTTTTTTTTTTTTCACTTCTAAAGAAAGAATTGAAAGACATTTTTAAAAACCAGGACGAAAATTTGATTAAAAAAATCCAACATCTTTTCAGTGAAATGGCATTTCTATAGCCTATCATGAAACAGATAAAAACAAAGTGGATTTCTAGTTCACTCACAATGAAACTATAATCCTGTGCCTTTTATGTTGGGAGAGCTAAATCTGATGACTGTAATCTCTGTTTATCAGTGTTTGCCTCTACACTGTGTAGAGGGCTGACCCTTTTCCTCCCCACCCCACCCCCCCAATGTGTTTACTACTTTTTAGACCAGTGCTGGAAAGTGGCACTATGTCAGCTGTAAAGTATGTCATAAAGATTGTTTCTTGGCATTTTTTTTTTTAAATTACCATAGAGATTAAAACAACAACAAAACCCACCTCTTGCTTGTGTATCATCCTCTTATAAAGGATCTTCTCCTGTCAGTAGTAGTGGTGCATTCCTCTTTGAGTTCATTAAGATTACATGGTCAACAGACCTCAAAATTTTGAACAGTTTAAGATTTTTCTAATAGTTGTGCTTTCCTTGTTACAACTTGTCATGTGAAGCAAGGGGGAGACAACTCCTATGTCAAAATATCAGCAATAATTTTCAGTTCTACTAAAAGTATCATGCTTTAGAGAACTTCTAGTACAAGTAAATTACTTTATCTCTTTCACACGCATAAGAGGAAATCTGTTTCACAAGGAGATCCAAGTTTTCTTCCTGAAAGTGTTTGAAGCTTTGGTAGGTCAAAATAAATGTCAAAATTCAAGATTTCAAATTCAAATCAATTTTTAAATTCAGTCAGATTTAAAACATCTAGCCTGGTCAGTGGCCCTTTCTGACTGTTAGCCACCACCTGCACTGAAGCAAGAAAAACAGATAATTTCTTAGCAAGCCATGTAATGGAAGACATCTAATCATAGAATCATAGAATGGTTTGGGTTGGAAGAGACCTTAAAGACCATCTAATTCCAACCCCTCTGAATGGGCAGGGACACCTTCCACTAGACCAGGTTGCTCAAAGCCCCATCCAACCTGGCCTTCAACACTTTCAGGGATGGGGAATCCACAGCTTTTCTGGGCAACCTGTTCCAGTGCCTCACCACCCAGAGAGGAGAGAAGTTCTAAACCTACCCTCATTTAGTTTAAAAACACTATCCCTTGTCCTATCACTACACTCCCTGATAAAGAGTCCTTCTCCAGTTTTCTTTTAGGCTCCCTTTAGGTACTGGAAGGCCACTAGGTCTCCCTAACTCCTAATGACTTAACTCTCCAGTCAGGTCTCCCCAGAGCCTTCTCTTCTCCAGGCTGAACAACTCCAAACTCCCTCAATCTGTCTTCATGGGAGAGGTGCTCCAGCCCCTTGATCATCTTCGTGGCCCTCCCTTTAATACTTCTATGTTATTCTTGTGCTGTGGACCCCAGAGCTGAGAACAGTACTCCAGGTGGGGTCTCACAAGACAGAGAGAGAGGGAGAATCAGCTCCCTCGACCTGCTAGTCGTGCTTCTTTTGATACATCCATCATCAATTTTCCATCTCATTTCTTCTTGACTGAAACTCTGAAAAGAGGTTTCAGAGAGAAGATAAGATACTGTTATCTTAAAATTTAATCTTAGAAATCTTTAAAAAAATTATTCAGGCAGATTTGAGATTCTCCAGGGCATGTGAGACATCCACTTGTGGTTAATCAGGCATATGAAAAATCCAGGACTTTTTGGAGCAGCAACTGGAAGACACACAAAATACAGAAAGTTGACTGAAGTTGTTGAATCAAGACCTTTTGTCTCATTTAGAACAACTAAGAACTTATTACATTCAGGATAATAGTCAATGCAAGTTTCTGACTTATTACATATTATGAATAAAAAGTTATTTATTATTACATTTTTTCCAAATGGAAGGGTTACGCTACTCTTCCTCGAACATTTTCAGTGGAAACATACAAATATTCATGGCATAATTTCTGTAAATCTTGCTTTCCTATCTATGGACTATTTTGTGTTTTAAATAGTGTTTGGCTGAGATATGAAAATGTGAGATGTGGAAAAAAAATATTTTTGTTTGTTTTTTTAATAAAAGAAGCTCAAACACACTGACTTTTAAAAAGATCTTCTAATACTTTTTCTGATACTTTTTACCATATATGACTAATTTAAGCTCAGATAAGCTTTAGCCAAGTGGAGAATTGGGTCTGAATAAGTCAGCACAGAACTTATTAATATGACAGAATATTTTTTTATATTTTCTCAGTTCTTTGAAAACACCTTTATATCTCTGAATAACCTTCAACATTGAAATCCTTTCACAGCCACTTTCTTTTTTCCATTTGCAAAAAACAAAAAATAAATGTAATTTCACTGTGAAGATTTCATGAGTAATATGAAGAATTAACTAAAAAAGTAAAGGTGAACTTTTGCAGGGATTCAAGAGAATTCTTTTATTAAGAGTGTATGATTCTTTTCAATTGGTAGAATAAATATAAGTATTGAAACAAAATAAAATCATGAATCAATATGAAGGAAAACATGTTTGCGAATAAAGGTTCTTAGAATGTAGACATATCCATGAGAAAACACTAATTTCATAAATCTACCAAAATTAACTAGTTCAAAAATAGTCTTTAATATTATATATTTTCAGCGGATAATCCATCTATTATAATGTTTCTGCATGAACACATGTTTTAGTGAACATAATTCCTTTTTTTCCAATGATAATTCCAGTTTGCATCCTTGTGGTCTGTCTCAGATAAATTGTTTTGAGCTATGTCAGGTGTAACTTGGAAGACAACACACATATTGTCATTGTAATGTCTGAACAACTTTGCAATCTTTAATGGATTCAATCTTCACATCAGAAAATACTCCTGTGATGAAGAATAAAGCAACTACCTTTATAGAGAGGGTAAGGATCTTGATCACAGGTATGTCAGAAATCTGTAGCAGATCGGGGACTGAACTTAATCTTTCAAGACCTGAAGTTTTTATTCTGCCCTTCATATTTTAGCCTTCCCTTTTATATGTTCCTTCATGCTCTCTCACTATGTAGACATATGCAAAACTAGATGGAATTTCCCCAGTTGAATATTGGTGGTAATATTTATGTTCCAAGACTTCATGGTAGCAAAATACATGTAACGCATCATCTGTGCTTGTTCTGCGTTTTCTCAGACTGATGGCTTAACTCTGAATATCAGAGTAATGACACAGTGCACGTGGTATAAGTCTTTTCAGGTCTTTTCATTGTTAGACATAGATTTGAAATCCAACAATATATGTTGCCTAGCATTATTTGATTATTGTTCCATTTGTTATAATTACCTCTTACATGTCAAGCTGGACCTATATATTCAGCTGTTATAAAAAGATCTAATATAAACTCTAGATTCTCTTACTTCTAGCTATATACATATAACAAGTTTGGTTAAATATCTTTGATAAAGGCATTTAAAAGATGTGAAACTAGAATAAATTAATGGGGAATGGGTTATTTAATTTGTATAGGATCTGCCAGATTCCTAACCCCAGAGCTCAGTTGAATTTCCTTCTTCAGCTTTCTGGTGTACAGACAGGCTCAATACCTGCTACACTCTTACTCACAGAAGTGAAGATAAACCAGTATTAGCTTTCTGTGTGTCAGGAGCTAAAGACTAAGCACGCATGTATCAGTACATGCTTTCCTTTCAAAGTGGTCAAATCACACACAGATGTAACATTTAATTAAGTTTAGACATCAAATGCAAGGTTCTCCTTAAGTATGCTATGCCAACAAGAAGAATCAAAGGATCATTTATACAGAAGAGTACTCACAATATATTCAACAGTATAGTATTCAACAACAGCAAAAAGATCCTGTAAGGATGCTTATTTGGCAGCATCACTCAAATTTGAAGGATTTTGATGCGCAGTAATGCACAAGGTGAAAGGTAAGGTAAAACCATTCAAATACTGTGTTTCTAGTTGTTAAAAAGGAAGAACCAGTGAAGGAATAAAGAGCAAGTGACAATTCAAAAGAGTGGACTAGGAAAATATTTTTGCCATATGGTTTTGTTTATACCACTCTGACAGAAAATAAACTTTAGTAGGCAAGATATGAGGAGAAACAGAATGTGAATTCATAGCTAGTGAGGATAGGAGATGAGGGGCAGAGGCTTTTTATGAAAATAAATTTAAATGCTGTGTTGTAATGGAGATCCAGAAGTGACAAACAGGCAAGGTACTTTGATTTTGAACTTCAACTGACAGACAGGATGAAAAGAGCGGTTCATGGTGACTAAGAGTCATACTAGGAAGAGAAGGAAGATTCTGAAGGGTTGCAGGATTACCAGCTCTGTTTTCCCAACCATAGAAATATTTACACAGAAAATCAGAAAAGCAGGCAGAGATTTTAGAAGAAAAGGGAATAGGTCTGGAATACAAAGGAAGAGCTATGTTAATTTCCAACACGGATATGATAGCTGAGTTTGTGGATTAGATTACTCAGATATGAACCACACAGAGGGAGACACTGGGAGGAAGAGCTCAGCCCAGAGAAACTAAAATAGAAAGTTGAAGCAGACACCCAAAAGATCAAACTGAAAGAGATTAGTCATGTGGATGGAGAATAAGATCCTAACAAAGAGAGAATGGTATCTGAATACCAAAAACTTTGTATTAAAGGCTAGCCTAGAAAAGTCTAGGAGGTGAGGTATGGAGTTGTAAGATGTGGATAGCTGCAAGACTTGGCTAGAAAGAAGTAATTCAAGACAGCCACGTTTAACAAAATTTGCAAACAAGCTGACTGCCAACTGAACTTATGGTCAAGGAAGACACCTCTGTATTTTGGAAATATTCTAGTCATTCAACCATGTATTAAACTGGCTCATGCCTACAAAATTAGCAACATGGTAGTATTATATCCACATTGTTAAAGAATAAAAAAACTATTCAAAGAATAGCAAAGTTTCCAGGGTTTTAACTTCAAGTTAAAGTCCTTCAATGCATTTCCCTGAGGTTAGGATGGTGTTTATAGCATTTATACGCTGTGAGCTGTAGAAATTTTCTTGGACATTTTTGCTTAACCTGTGTGATAATTGTGCTTTAGAATTTTCTTAATGGCATTATATATTTAATCCTATTAAAAAAAAAAAGGGGGGGGGGGTGGTTGGAGAGGAGATAGGCATGGCCACAAAAGTTTTCTCCCCCCTTGTTATATTTAAAGAAAAAAATATAAATTTCAGTCAAATGCTGCAGATTTGCTACCTAACTGAAAGAAGAAATAAATCACTGCAGTTTAATATCTGACTCCAGACAAAATGTACATACACAGAAAAAACTATCACAGAGAGGTGCCTTCAGATAGATCTTGGTAGAAAGCTGGGAAGCATATCACTTGAGGGGTGGGGTTTGGGTGGGAGTTTAATATTTTGAGGGTGTCATAAAATGTTACTTTTACTTCTGCATCAAACTATAAAATATAGTAAGTGTTCTTAGCAGCCTTCTAACAGTCTGTTTTTGTGAAGAGTACCACCTAGTGATTTTCACTGCTCGTAGAAAACCTGGTTTGAACTGGTATAGGTGTTAAGAATGAGAGCAACAGAAAATGTACTTCTATATACTTTGTCATATGCAAGCATATGTATTCACTTCATGAAAAAAGAAAACTTATGTTACTATATTTGGAGAGGATGTCATAAACTCTTGATAGAGCGATCTTTTGCTGTAGTAGTTTAAACTACAGTATAAGCATATTATGTGTTCAATATTGTATATTATAAAATATGGTTTAAATGAACAATATTGAAATCAAAGTTTCAATTTAGCACCTTGAGTGTATTGTCATCAAAAGCCTAGCCAGTTATATTTATAGCTTCATATTTTTTCATGAGGAAAAGAGTTAAGAAACTTAGGGATTTCTTATGCTCTATACAAGCTCAGTAGGTTTTAGAAAACAGAATTAGGTTCATAATTTTCTTTTCTTTAAGCCTACAATAAAATAAACAAATAAATAAATGCCACTACCATACAAACTACAAAGGTGAAAAAATGCTGTATCTTGCATTTTTCTACCTCCTGTGGCTAGGGACAGAATGCAGACATGCCACAATAATGTTTTTTATTTCTACAGTTCAAACAATATTAATGAGAACATCATTTTGGAGAGCTAATTATTTCTATTTGTCTTGTGTCACACTTTCTAATTCCCCTATATTAGCACAGCCAAAGCAAATTAATTGCTTTTCCAGCAGTTGAACCTTGTCCAAGAATGAGCTCACATTCCCTTCCAGTTTTGCAGTTTCTAGGAGTGCACTGTGTCAAAAATTTCTCTTGATACTAGACACAGCCCAGAGAATATCTTTACAGATTTCTGTTGCTGCTCACTTGATGAAATTTATAAGTTTAAGTGAACCATTAGGAAAGATAAAGTTCTTAGCTGCAAGATTATACATCAAAACAGTTAAAGTGAAATTAAAATTAAATGAATGAATCTCACTGAAGCAAAAAAAGCAGTAATTAATGGTTCCCTTAATTGTCTTCATAAAATATTTGCATGGGTCTAATTTGCATAATTTGCATGTATTAATTAATCTTTCAAAGGAATTTTGTGCTGAGAGAGGCCAAAAAATCTCTTTGTTTTATTTAACATCTAATGAAATATTTATCTTCATTAATGAACTTCTCATCTTCATTAAAATAAAAATTGCACAAGTTTGTATGCTTTAAATGTTTTTATAATTGAAGTATACAAAAAAAAAAAAAGCTCTTCAGACCTACAGTATCTGAAAAGCAAACACATTATTGTGCATTCTACATCATTTTGACTCCAGCAACGTTTTAAACTTGAGAGCTTCTGTTCACTATACACTAAGTTTTCAAAGGGTTTTACATGACTTCAATTCCCTGTTAATTTTTTTTTGTTTGTTTTAATGTTTATTTTTATGTTTATTATTATTTTACTAATGGGGATGAGAAGGTAAACTTTATGGTATTTTCATCAGTGTCACCCTGTGATAGATAACAACTTTTATATCACCAAGTTCAGGTAAAAAAAAAGAAAATGTTTAAAATACTGATGGAGTTTGTACATGACATGTGGTTAGTTTGTATTCTGCTGGACTAACAACTGAGGAAAAACAGTTTGTGAGTTGCTATCTGACTTTTAATGACAGAGTGTGGAATAAGACTGATGACAGTAACAATTACAAAAAACAGTAGTTGCAGGGGACCTAGTTAAATGACAGATTGCAAGTATCAGCAACTCTAAGACAGTATAGTTAGCCATTCAGAAAGAGAATATGAAGTGGAAAAAAAAATGAAGTTTTATGTAAAATTTGAATATAGAAGTGTAAGGAGATGAAAAGAAATAAAGTACATTGCAGAAACCTATTTCTGCAAAAAAAAATAGAAAAAAATAAAAAAAAAATCTAAGAGGACAATGATTAGTTTTTAGGGACAAAGGTGAAGGCTCTTACTTAAAATGGAGACCACCTAGCATCCCAAGGTAATGTGTCAGCTACTTAACATTGTTGGAAATAGTGACTGTGGAGAAAGAATACAAAGTGTGGTTAAAATAAAATAGCTTCTATACAAATGTTAACAATGTATGTAATAAGATTTGTGATTTTTTTTTAATTTTTTTTTCAAGGATAAGTACAATATTATTGGAATAATAACAGTATACCTGAAGTAAGGAAATGTTTGGGGATTTAGAATACAAAGAAACTATATTTGCACAATGAAACAGTACAATGGGATTTGTACTCATTTTCAATACGCCAGCATATGCTTAAATCCTTGAACAGAGAGTTTATAAACACAATAATGTGTTTGAATTCCTTTTAGACATGCGATACTGTGGAAAGCCAGCCCTGCAGAGATAGGAAAGTAGGAGCTGTTTAAGAGTGCTTTTAGGATACAGCACTAAGTATTTAAAAGAAATAAAGAAACAGGATGTTTAAGTCACTGAGACTGTATACAGAGTCATATATTTGCTACATTATCCTATACTTTTTTCAACTGATAAAATATAGTGGAACTTTGCTGATAGATACTATAATGGTAGTATAGATATTGTTATGTATGATAAAGATGTGGAATTAGTGGAATAGCTGCTGAGGCAAAGTGATTATCTATAAAATACCCAAACAATATTGGTGGAAGTGAAATGTTTTGCTTCACATTTGTGAGGTAGATGTCTTCATCTGAACTAGCTGGCTGGACTCCTATTTAACTCAGTGGAGAGTAATAGACATGACTGTCTTTGAGGAAAATGAATCATGCCTTCCAAGTCCCTTTATTGATTACAAAGGGAATCTAAAAATGTATTTTAAATGCAGCTTTCTACATTGTAGATGTTGGAAATTATTTCGATGAACCTTATTGGTTGTGTATTCTCATTTTTACTTGCCTCAGAATGTCACCATTGCTTGTGAACGGAAACAGTATAAGCAGCTAATTTCAGTCAGTTTTTGTAACTACCAATGTTGGAAGTGAGCAGTTGTGCATCATTTCTGGAAACATAGCAATGTATAACAATTTCTTGTCTACTTGACGTAGTAATGTTTCTATACTTATCTGTGCAATTCTGAAAGTTGTATAAAGCATGACAAAAAAAAGTATGTAGAAAAGATGACTTGAATTCTTCATTAATCTTGAAGCTTTTCAACATTTATTTCAAATGGATGCTATCATGTGAGGCACAATACATTAAGCAAGATTCAAAAGAAACATTTCAAAACCTCTGAAATAAGAACAAAAGTGGATATAAATTGAGAGGTAGAAAAAGAGGTGGAGGACAATCTCATAAAATTCTAGATAGGAAAATGGTATCATATTACTAATACAGTTTTATTGTATTAATGTAACTGTATTACGATGTCATCAATAATTTGTAATGGACAACTGGTAAATGTTTCTCCATTTAAATGTAACATTGCTTGCAAACAAGACATGGTCTGGAATTAACCTGATGAAGTGTAGAAGTCTACAATGTAGACATCTGCATCTGTGCTTGTCACCCTACACCCTCTATAGAAGGAATGGAGAGAAACATCTACAGTACAGTTAATTACTTCATAAAATAGCTGTTTATATTTATCTTTTGTCTATGGAAGGAGCATAAGTAGAGTATCCTTCAGTAGACATCTACAAACAAATTTAGCAAGTTGAGTCACATTCCAGAAATAGTGAATTCAGTTTCTAGAGGTGAGAAAGTAACTTATATGTAACTGGTTGGTTTAGTTTCTGTTTATTGATTTTATTTTAATTTTCTATACTACAAGTTAGTTCTACAGTTGAAGTAGCTCAAGATAATCTAGTTGGAAAGGATAAACATAGGATGTGGCAGTCATGATAAGTAAATGCTAAGGAGTCACTGTCTGCTTATGTCACATTTTGCAGCAAGAAAGAGTTAAGTAATATCATTTTCAGAATTAAAATCATATCATTTGTTTGCATTACTTATATGTTTTGAGTCTGATGTCTTGCTGTTGAATGATATAGTAGAGGAACAGCTCATTTTTTTCATGCTTCAGTGAAGTTTCAACCAATGCCTCAAGCCAGAACCAATGAGATCTTTATACAATTTTTATCTACTGATTTCTTGATGGCAAAACCAATGCTTTGGTATCTCACAAGAGTATTGTGAAACTTAATGTTTGTAAAGTATTCTAGATTCTTGGATGAAAGGCATAATAGAAGTTCAGTTATATTATTAACTTTTGCTTTGATATTGTCATTGATGACTGATCAGATTCCTGGGGATTAAAAAAGTGGTGAAGAGAGTGATATGAGAAACAACAATTTACGACCAATATAAACTGATTATAGTTACTTTCAAATCTAGCACAGGGTAATATAAAGGGAAAACTATTTTATCATGTCTCATAAGGAAAGACTTGAGAGCCATAATTTTTTGTAAAGACAGACTGCCTGGATTTTCATATGAGAAAAATTTAATAGACTCATTTACCTTCATTATTCTATGTTAGATCAGAAGTGATGTATTAGTAAGTGGCAATGTTTTAGTGTAATAAGTGGTAGTTTCACTTCTATAATCCTAAACTAACCATATGGTCCAAAGTCATAGAATCACAGAATCATTTGGGTTGGAAAAGACTTCTAAGGTCATCTGGTCCAAACTTTGAGGCTCCCCCACCTCACACCCTTCCCATCCCCCCCCCCCCCAACCCTGCTTCCCTGACACAGGACCCCAAAGTCCTGCTATTAAGAATGAGAATTCAACATTCACGTAATATGGGCAAACATTCACTTAGACAAACAAGCAGCTAGACTTAAAATGTAAATAAAAATGTATGGTGATATTGTATCAGGTAGACAACCCTTTGTACTGTATTAAGAGTTAGAGAAGCAACCACCTTCCTAAAACATCACTCTGTTTCAATTACTGTATTACTTCTGTGTTTAAAAAAAAAGGGGGAAAAGGAAAAGGGAAAAGGAAAGAAAAGAAGAAGGGGGAGAGGGACAGAGGGGGGGAAGGGGAGGGTGAGGGGAAGGGGAAGGGAGGGGGGAGAGATAGAGGGGAAGGGGGGGAAGACGATGTGAAGAGATGAGGGAAGGGAAGGGAAGGGAAGGGAAGGGAAGGGAAGGGAAGGGAAGGGAAGGGAAGGGAAGGGGAAGGGGAAGGGGAAGGGGAAGGGGAAGGGGAAGGGGAAGGGGAAGGGGAAGGGGAAGGGGAAGGGGAAGGGGAAGGGGAAGGGGAAGGGGAAGGGAAGGGGAAGGGGAAGGGAAGGGGAAGGGGAAGGGGAAGGGGAAGGGGAAGGGGAAGGGGAAGGGGAAGGGGAAGGGGAAGGGGAAGGGGAAGGGGAAGGGGAAGGGGAAGGGGAAGGGGAAGGGGAAGGGGAAGGGGAAAGAAATCCTTGCCCATAGAAACTATGTAAATTTATACTAGGCAAGGATCTGACAATGTAATTTTATAGTGGCCAAAGATCTTAATTTTCATCATTTCTCTTTGCCAGTAGGATGAAAACAAACAACAAAAACAAAATACATACACACAAAAAAATTTCCTTCAGAAATAGGAAATATTTATAGTATTATATTTTAAGATAAATTCTTAATATGTCTGTAATGTTCATATAACTGCCTAATTGGAAAACAGCAAAACAATTATTATTTTTTTTTAATCCTTAAAATGTTTTCCAGCAGTGATTGTTTTTATATTAATATAATTAAGAATGATAACATCAAACAATTTAGGCTTTGTAAAATTCAAGCATTCAGCTTTCCAATGGATTTGGAATGGAACATGACCCATCTTTATTAGTATCTCAAGTTATATATGTCTCAAATATTCTTCCAGTGAACTGCCAGCTGGCTTGTAAAGAGGAAAAATTATTCTACAGGGTAGATCACTAGCTTTAAAAAAGAAATCTCTAGTATTTCAACCCTTCTGAGGAAATATTTTGGTCACTGTAAGGTTCCATAACACCTGAAGGGCATCCTGGTAGACAGCAACATATGTAATGATAATATGATGTCATTTTGTTTTTCCTGGTTGAGAAACAGAAAATGTGTATAAGTAAAGTTAAAAGGAAAAAAAAAATCCTATTATATTCTTGTCAGCCTTATTATTATTATTATTATTATTATTATTATTATTATTAAGGGACACAGTCTCTAATAGCTTAAGAAAAGCTTCAATAACATAATAGTGTGTTTTGTCATGGACGTTAGAAAAGATGGAACACAAAATGTTATAGCTAGCCTTAGAAATAAACTGTTATGAAGTCAGGGCAAAGAAATTTACAGTCCTGGTTTATGAGCATAAAATTAGAATAAAGATTGTTAAAAATATGTAATACTATGTTAGATAACTCAAATTTTGACTTGTTTATTTAGTCTGTTTGTTGATTCTGCAAATTTTGCCTATAACAAACTGTCCATGCAACCCTTGCATTAAACAACATGTATTTTTCATGATATTGTTTCACACTGCAATATGCTGGCTACAAGTCCTTTCAAGTAATCAAGTTATATTGAATACAAACATAAAATAAAAAGCAGCAATAATTTACTCTCATTTTTAGCTTTATACTTTGACTCAAAGATATATACTCTTAGGTATTGAAGAGTGTACAGTATGTTGGCACACTGATGAATTGAAAATAAAAATATTGTGGTTGGATCAGACTCCTTGGCTTCACGGGAAATATTGGAAACATCATAAAAGTGGTATAACTGACTAGAGGATCAGTTCCATTTTCATCCCTATCATCAAATTTGTTATGACAATCACAGTGTCTATCACAGCAGTAACTATGCCATCATAAGCAATCTGGTTCCCAGTACTAAAATACTGAAATGCTAAAACACTAATAAAACTTGCAAAAATCAGTTCTCTTCCAGTTCCAAATGGGAAATAATTCCAAAGTTTGATCTTAAATTTAGTGTACAAAAGTATTCTAATTTTAGGAATTAAAAGTCAAGTTTCCCTGTAGGTTTTCCATATTATTGCAAAACCTATGACTCTTGGATTTTCCAGCTAAAATTAAATGTACAACCAAGTCTATTTTAGTGGACCAGAATTTCAGTATATATGTTCAGGATATTCTCAGTTCTTACCTCACTTTCTGCTAAAATGGTGTAAGATTAGGGATTGGACTAAGTGGGCTTTAAAATCTGCAGTTGAAGGCAACCATCTCACAAATATTAGCTTAAAGACCATTTTAATACCTCTCATCTTGGAAGGTTACATCGGAATCAAGTTCTTGCGATAGAAAATAGACTTGTTTTGTGTCTCTCTCTACTATTTAATGTATTTACAAAGAATTATCATGGCTTTTTTGTTTTGTTTTGTTTTTGTTTTTTTCCTTCCTATGATAAGCATATAAATGAGTTTTATTTACATGTCATGGATTCTCTTCCTTGCATCAAACTGGAAGCCTGTTCTGAAATTATTCTTGTTTAAATTCACCCTGAGCATGTGTAATCAACATACTAAACCACTGTTCCAGGAGAGGTACTGCAAAGTGCTTTGTACAGCACCATTAATAAGTTGCTAATGAAAATAGATAGTACAAGTGCAAAACTAAGAAGAAAAAAAGAGAAAGAAAAAAAGAAAAAACAACCATGACATAACATTTTCTTCTCCTCTGTTTTGACAAAATCATGTTTCCAAGCAAGAAAATTTTACAGTTCAGATATTTTGCACGGGTCAGATCTACTGACTCCAAGGTAGTCACTTGATTCCACGGTCACTGATTAAGATAGCTCTGGCATTTAATATAGCCAGTCTCCTCTTTCCACATAGATATGGTCTGGGATTTCTCCAATGGGGTGCATCCAGGACACAGTCTGTCATGACACAGGTGTTTTCTCCCTTTTTTTTTTTTTTTTTTTTTCCTTTCCCTGAGGAATCTATTGGCAAAGAAACAGAGTTGTGCCAAATTCAAACCACCTGGCCTTAAGGCTAATTGATTTTTTTTTTTTTTAGGGAGGGAAGAATAGTAATTTTGAAGTACCTATTTGAAATTATGCTACCACTGAGAGGGAGTAGGAAAGGTTGTGTTATCACCACTGTTCTTAAATACATGTGTGAAGATATGTCCAAGACAGAAGATTACAGTCAGTTAGGGGAGCTAGTGTGAATTATGAATTGAAAAAATTTTGTCTGAGCCAGCATTAGTACTTGTCAGAGAAACAGAGTTCTTCTATATTTTAAAATGCTAGTATTTTCCTTTCCTTACAGGAGTAAAAGCATTTTGCTTAAGTATTGCTTGATAGCTGACTACTAGGTTAAATGCCATATACATCTTTCAGCTTGAAGCCTTCATCATACCTGAAGTTTTTTTTTTCAGTTTTGAAGCTGTGTTGCTCATGCTACGCCCCAGGAACATCATTACGATCTATTCTTATTTCTATTTAATAGTAAGGTTTATGTGTGAGTTCAGTTCACTGCTCATTTCTTAGGGCATGATTTCTGTTTTGTTTTCTGTCACCTTGACTCCTGTTCTAGAGCTGACTGCTTGGTTCCATTGTCTGCCATAAGCTTGCTTTCATACAAAATACCTATAAGCATCAAGCCTTTGTTACATACCTTTTGACATCCCACGGATACTTAATAGATTTTCCATAGGCTTGCCACTGTACAATCTATATATTTTACAGCTTCATTCCTTCCTGGTCTACATGTGACTATTTCTTCATGGTTTACATTGGGCCTTTATTCTCTTTTAGCACACAGATGAGAACATGGGTGGTTGGGTATTAAAGGAAAATGTAGTGTTAATGTGATATTGATATTAGAATAGGATTCCACACATAATGTAATTGATATATGTAGGGTTATGTAAGCAGTAAAGCTAAAAGATCTCTTTAAATGGCCTCTATTTTCCATTGAAATGTGGAATAACCTTTGCAGCATTTGAAATGACATTCTGAAACTGGAATTAAATACAAGCTGGATCATACTGTTGTATTAATTGCGGGTTTTAATTCTAATCTGAAAATGACAAAACATTAGTCTACTTTTTAGTTATTAAGGTATTACAACAAATGAAATTTACTCATTTATAAAAGTGGCCTGTAGGGAATAATAATATACATTTATGATTCTGTGAAT
Source organism: Cygnus atratus (assembly GCF_013377495.2). Lineage (NCBI taxonomy): Eukaryota > Metazoa > Chordata > Aves > Anseriformes > Anatidae > Cygnus > Cygnus atratus. The sequence goes on from NC_066362.1 coordinate 166,682,541, forward strand.
CAGAAGAGAGACACTGCATACGAGTATTAGGTAAGACGTTAGGTAAGGTATTAAATAAGCCTTTTCTTGTGTTTTATCAAGTAGTCTGGGGTAAAGCTCTACAAAAGATAATACTATCTTGCCTTCATCAGATTTGAGAAGAAAAGTGGAAAGAAGAGAAATCAGACTAAAAAACAATTCAAAATTTCTGTTTCCATCAAGATTTTACAAGAAAAAAAAAAAAAAAAAGGTATCAGTCAGAAACTACATTCCAGTATTTAGATCTCAACTCTTTCCCAATTTTATTCTATCAGATTCAAGTTTTCTTGTTAATTGGCTTGCTAAAAAAATATATGTGAAGAAAGATTTTTATCTTTTGGAAAATATGATACCAGGTAAAACACATCTTTATATAGAATTTAAAACTGTTTAATGCAGGACAGATTGATCAGCATAAGCATTATCCACTCTGTGATACAAACAGCATTGAACACAGTGAGCTCACACGATGATCATATTTAGTTATGACCACATCCTTTAATAACTTTTCCATATGATTATTCCATTGAAGGTGTTCTGTTTTGTTTTGATTTTTTGTTTTGATTTTTTTTTACCAAAAGAAATGACCACAATACAATGCCACACACAAAAAGCAACCAAACAACCGAACAACCAAGAACCCCCAAAATAGAAGTGACCACAATACTTAGGTGTAGTGATTCTAAGTAATCAGTTCTGTTGTCTTTTTCTGGATGTACTTTTGTTTTGTTTACATGAATAGGAAAAAAAGGTAAATAAGTTCATAAGGCAACAATAAGAGATAGTGTGATTTTTCAAAATCTATTTCTTTTAAAGAATTTCTCATGTTGCCAGTTCAATTTTTTCAGTGCTCAAAGTGGCAAGCTCTGTGTGTTCTATATGATCTTTAAATAATAGAAGATGACATATACAGGTAGTCCATCACTTTATCAGTTTACTGAAGACCAGATTGATGACCTTTGCTTGCTAAGTATTCAGTGATGTAATGAAAACATATATTCATGATTAAAACACATGATAAAATTTCTGAAAGAAGAACCCAACAGTTCAATAGTTAAAATAGCTGGGAAAAAAAAAAAAAAGTGTTTAGACTCTCTTTTTTATACATCCCTGTTTTTATTTATTTATTTATTTATTTACTTTTTAATCTGGAAATTCAGACACAGAATTAAAATATCCAAAGTATAAATTATTATTTTTTTAAAAAAAGGCATGAACATCTCTATCTCCTGAATATTTGCACTGAGTATTAACACAAATATATTTGTACATGAATGTTAAATAGAGAAATGAAAGGCGTATGATTAATAACAATATGGAAATTTGAAACTAATTTATTGGTGTTATACAAAGGGCAAACTAGGATAGTGTTTGGCCAAATATGTTTACATACTTTCTATTTGCATGAGTTTATTGAACATGCAGTGTGAAAACGCCCATATTTGCGTAAAGATTGGATAAGCAATTTTTTTTTTTTTTTCCCAAATAACTGCTCAACTGCTCAAATTTCAAAGCCTCAACAGTTGATCCAGCCCTCCTATACCTCTCTTGTTCTACTTGGAAAAAGGGCAGTGGATTCAACCATGTTCTACAATACATGATCAAACAGTAACAATATCAGGACAGTATAGATCCATCTGTCCCTTCTTTTCAGTGTTGAGTCATGAAGCTTCAGTGTTCTGATTAACCTTGGGTACTGGGAGAGGTCTTTTCCCCTTACAACATAGTGTTTTGCATTTTATAAGGAAAGTTGCAGAAAGTTCTGTTCAGTTGATTTCCTGACTACATTTACAGAAGCGGGGGTTTATATTCTATGTTATACACTGCAAACTTTGAAAATGAATCAATCTCATCATAAATGGTTTTCTCATGATTTAAAATGTATACTCCCATTTTTATCTTCCTGCTTTGGTGGGAAATACATCCTCTTTTGTCTTTATTTTAAATAAAATATATGAAAAGTATACAAAAACAGATTTTATCCTTGATTAGCTGCTGCTTTTAATTTTTTCAAAGAAGCATTACAATTTGACTTAGATCCCTTCCATCTGTCACAATATGCTTGTTTTTATTTTGACTTCCTATTCCTGTCTTATCAAATATCACATGAATCATTACCATTTGTTTGCCATCCCTTTCGTTTGTTTTGTTTCTCTTCCTCCAAATGATTAAAACATCAGGTTGAATGAAAGGTTAGAAGTACACTGTGATTCACATTTGCCCCATCTTATTAAAACAAATAAACCAACCAGTTATATAATTTAAATGTGCTTGAGCTATGACTTGCAGATGCTTTTATCAGCTCTAGGCTTAAGAGGTTGTGTGCATTCAGGCATGCATGTACAACTGTTCTTTGAAAGGGACAAACCTCATTAGATTACAGGTGCCTGGAAATAACTTCCGAGAAAATAGCTGCCATTTTTGATAAAGCAACTTCCTAACAGGAAACACAATTTATTATGTTCTTTAGCACAGGTGAAATGATTTTCTTTTATTTAGATAAAAGTAGCCCCCTTTTATGTCACAAAAATTTTGTTTCTTTTAATCTATTGAATTGAGGGTGGATCATGATATTTTTCAATCTTACTTTATAGCTAATAAAACGATCAGGAAGAGAGCTGTAATGATTCTTAAGTTACAAAATACGTTTCATTAACATAAAATAAATTATTTCATTTACTTACCACCCGGTCTTTTCTTGTAGAGAGAGTCAGAAATTTCATAATTACATCAGCTTGCTAGAACTGGTGTTAGTAATTTTTTGAATGGCTATAGGCTGTGGCGAGCATATATTGAATTTCAGTACAAAGTTTCTTTTTTCTTTAGTGAGCACGTGGGCTAGTCCTGGGGATTTTGTGTTGCAATGTGTGGTTTTAAAAGAGATATCTAAGTTCACATCAGCTCAGTCACCAACAGTGGTGATAGACTTCCACCGTGATTTTTTTCTATTATTTGTTTTTTTTGTGTGTGTGTGTTAATGTAGTCCTTTGAGATTTCAGCTATAACAGTGTTGTACCTTGCTAAGGACAATAAAACAGACGGAAAACATCACCACACACAAGGAAGAGAAAGGTTAAAGGAAGACACAGAAGAACAGGGAGGTGAACAGGGAAGTCACAGATAATTTCTGAGTCAGAGCTGTTAATATAGATCCTGTCCTTTCTTTCAGTTGTATTCTTATTAATGTGAGAGAGATCAATCTAAAATGGGTGTTCTTCACTTTGAAAACATAAATAGCTAAGTAGGTCCACCATTTAAATATCCTTAAGACCTTTTTTGAGTGAAGATCACCTCAGACAATGGCCTGTGCATATTTGACAAAATTATGTTAATAGCAATTAGGAACTCCAGTGACAAAAATTGGGTCTAGTTTGTTGTAAAGGTTCCTGGACTGTGGGCTGGCATTTACTGTTCTATGACTCACAAATTACAATCACAAAAAATAACACCAGTTATAATTAATCAACCAAAAAAAAAAAAATCCAAACCTTGACATCTTACCTTTCCAAAGTTTCCACTGAGATTCCTGATTTCCTTATTCATTTTCCTTCTCATACATTTTTTTTTTTTTAAAGCAAAAAAAACTCTGTGGGTTTCTTTCTATTAGCTGTCTGCGACACTCTGCCATAAATTCTGTGATTTTTTTTTCCTATTCTGTAGGAAACACCTTACCCAAGTACTGTGGAGAGTTTTCCTCAGTACTCTTTTCTGTGGTATCAACTGACTAAACTCAGGTGTGACATCACAGCTTTGATGTTGATTTGCAGATTATCATAAAGACTGCAGTATTCTCTTATGATAGTCATGTTTATCACTGTTATTATGTTTATTTTTAAAGCAGCTCTCAGAATACAATCTAAAATATGATGTTTGGATGGCAAACATCCCTGACGTGATTTGCAGTGAATGACAGAAATACACGAATTATCATCTAATGTATGATTTATTTAGTTTACAACTAAAATCACAATTAACATTTAATTGTGGAATTTTATCATTTTACAAGGATGCATATTAATGAGAATAATATTTGAGAGGCTTTATATTTTTAACTCAATAAAATGTTAGGCCCACAGATATACTATAGGCTGTCCATAGAACAGTAATGTGAATCATCCCCAAGTTGACATCTCTGTGGAAATGCATTTTAAGGCATATGATTTGTTTCAGCATTGCAAACTTTTATGCCAGATCCATTTTTTTGTTGTTGTTAGTTTGTTTTTGTAACATTTATGACCTTATAACTACTCATGCATGCTCATTCAAAAACCTCAAAGTGAGTTTTAATTACAAAGAGTTGATCTAAAAAATTCTCCCTTACCCTGGCTAGAATTTCTGTCATTTCAGTCCACAGCCCAAAACAAATGAGATTTAACAGTAGTAGTGTTTTCACTTTTAGTTGCAAGCATGAGCTTATGTGATCTTACTGAACACTGCCATTTGCAAAAGAGCAATTAAAACAGATGACAATCTGCTAATCATGCACAATTCTATTTAGAAATTTAGCAGTATTTTCCCAGTTTGTGTTTTTGCTTGAATTCATATGAATGAAAGGATATTTTATGTATTTATATTATGTGTTAAAGTATATAATTCTGAGATAATTTACTATGGATCAACAATTTTCAGCAAGCTAAAAGGACACTCCGACTATTTAAACATTTTTAGAGAATACTCTGTGTGTGTGAGAGTTTGTGTAGTATATGTTTATGTTCATATATCTATGTTCATGTGAAAAATCCATATTTGTTTTGCTTAAAGTGTTTTTTTTATGCATATAGATGAATTCTGCATTTGCTAACAATAGAAAATAATGTAACGTAGGCATATACCAAATAAAAGCAGATCTGCAGGCAGGAAGCAGAGGTACGTATGCTCATGATTTGGGATTTAGGATTAATAGTTATGTCATGACTTGTAGATTTTGCTTGTGATTTTAGCCCTGAAAACATGAAGGGCTATCAGTGGTAATGCTCCACTTGTATTCAGATAGGAACGCTGGCTACACCTAGAGGCAAAGTGATTTAGGTGGCTTTGAAAACAACATTGAGAAGTTCCAGTAATTTAGAAGAAACTTTGGACAGTGAGAACTGAGATGGAAACAGTGAGGAAGAAGGGAATAGGGTCTGGAAAAGGAAAAGGGACACCAATCAGATAGAGTTGTAGTATTTGGTCACCACATGGTGCAAAGTTATCATTCCTCTTCAAAGCTGGGAGTTACCTCTCTTTTTCCAACCATAGTTTGAAGTCATCTTATTTCTGGAAATACAGTGCTGTTTACATGGTGTGCATTCTTCATGAGTAGCTACATGAAATTCTCAGCTACAGACAGGAGCATACTAGAAGAAAAGTATAAAGAAGTTATTTTTGTTTCTTCTTTGCCCAAACTCATGATTATTTTGAGAGGGTGGTAGGCAGTTCCATTTTGTGACTTTTTCCGTGTTGGCACAATACGTGCCACCTTTTATAAAGAAAAGGATATTCATTTGATGCCTCATTTTTCCTGTGACTAATCTTGAGAAAATAAAGGAATTAATTTACAATTATTATCATATTTCAAACTCTTACTAAGTATGACTTAGTCATGAAAGTACTTTATCTACATCAAAACATGACAGCATTGATGTTAAAATTGTTATGTCAAATTCTTCTTGCATTCTCCTATATGCTAAGGAAATTAGTCAAACAAGTTAATAGAGAATATTTCATAAGAAGCCTAGCAATGATATTAGATCAGCTGCTGAGTTCCTATATAACATTTTAAGTCTATTATGAATACAGATGATGCCCTTTTAATAGTCTATCATATGGGTAGTAGAACAGGAAGATTTATGTTTATTGTATGTATCCATCATAAATATTAGTAAATTGTATAAACAAGTATCGTCCTACTTTGTAAGAGAGATGCTTTGTAAAGCTGATCATTTCCATTACTGTTCATTGTCTATAGATACAGAATACTGGTTCTGATAGCATCTTCCATTAATAATGAAAAATCTCCTATTGACTGCCTATCTCCTATCACTGCCAGATAGGGTTCTTAAGCAGTGTAAAATATATCAGGCTGTTAAAAATGTACTGCTGTTCTCTCCAGATTGTTGATCTTTTGTTGGCTTCTACAAGGATTCATCTTCCTACAGCTGCAATTTTAATTCAGAATGTTTCAATAAATATTTCATTTAAAAAGGTATGTGGAGACCTAATATAGTAAAATAAAATACAAGTTACTGACTGTAGGTTATCTTAATGTTTAGTTGTGGGAATTATGCATAGCACTCATTAGAAAGTCAGCATTCAAGATCGCCAGAGTGCTGGTATACATACAGAGTAATTCTTGTACAGGGGTATCCAGACAGCTTTAGTGCTGTAAATGTCTACTGTGTTTATTCAAAATGTGTAGGAGAATTATATATGACTATAGCCTCTAGTAGCTCTGGCTTGCTGCAGCACTTGCTGCAGGTTTTCTTTGAGATGGTTTACCAGGCCTTCAGCTTCACCAAGTTCGCTTTCAAAGCTTTGTTCTCTCTTGAATTCCCATAAGCATTTTAGTAGCTCTCTTCATGCATCAAAGAAGAACAAAAAATTATTTAAGGCCTTACTCATTTTTTTTAATCCTTTTTCAGTACACAAAGACTATAAAGAGCAAAGAGAATGTGGAAATGGTTCTGAGCGGAAGCACTCCAAGTGGTGGGAAGGTCATCATCCACTCTGCTAAAAAGAGCTTGGAATATTAAAAAAAAAAAAAAAAAAAAAAAAAAGTGGGGAAAAGGGGTAGCAAAATGTAAAACCAGAGGGACACTAGATAAGAATCACTGTGACAGTGGGAGAGATTCTTTTCACTTTTTCTTTTCTTTTTTTTTTTTTTTTCCTGTGCAGTTTTGATAGAAACCAGACAATAAAAATTGGAAAAGGGTGTGAAGAAGGGGTGTATTTATTCAGCTATATGTGATGTACATTTGTCTAATTTCTAGTTAAATTTTTCTTTCTCTCAGCAATTACAGGAAGTCTGTGGAAGTGAAGCTGCACATTTCAATAATAGCTAACCATTTGAAAAAGTTCAGTAATCTTATATAGATTCTTAGCACACAACTGTTTTCCTGTGTATTAAGATCTCATTCAAAATTTTACAAATTAAAAAAAAAAAAACAATTTGGAGTAAGAGGTTAAACTAAGAAAACCAAAACAGATATAAGAATCTCTGAAATTTTATAAATATATGCTGATCTAATTCACTTGGTCCAAAAGAAGGAGTTCATGCAGACTTCAGGAGTTGACTTACTACTTGTACGTTCAGATGGATTACAGTCTGAAATATAAGTAGTATTTCATAGTTGTGCACCATGGAGAATTAATATGTTTCACAATGTGCTTTTCTCACAAGAGAGAAACAATTTATATTCTGCAGTACAGCAAAATAAGCATGTATCATGTCTGTTTCCTGTTTTTTTTTTTTTAATCTTTGTATTACTATGAGCATAAGATGTTTATGTTCCCAGAGAAGAAAGATTTAGTTTATATTTGTAAATTAGGTGAAAATATGTTATGCCTCTTCAAGTTTATATAGGTGAACAGTTACTAGATGGGTGAGCTTGCTGTTTGTCATATTCCCTCACCATCACACATATCTCACTTAAATATACGCTCCTCACTTGGGTGGAAAAGAATGGTGAGAAAGACATGCTTACATCTTTAACATAGTAATTGTTCAGTTAATCTCATTTATGGGGGAAGGAGGTTATACTTCACTGATATGGATTAAATATTGTATACTGAGTTTTATATAAATAGCTACAAATGTGCACAATGGTTACATTACATGGTATATTTAACAACATAGCTAAATCAGAAAGTATGAGCTATGCCTTTAGTGATGGGAGTACTAACAATTGCATGCAAGAGTATTTTTGCTCTGCAACCATGAAGGAAATAATTGCTGTTCAGCATTATTCAGTTAAGTTTGCATATCAGTAAAAACACATGCGCAGGGGCTCCACCTACATTCCTAGTGCCCTCACACTGATATGAGTACAGCATATATTAAAGCTTTAGGAGGTGCTACAGTATTCACAAGATGAAAAGTGTGTATAATTTTTAATGGTGCTAATTTGACCACTGTCACATGAAATAACAATGATGATGTTCAATCTTTTTATTTTTTTAATATTAAAACACAAATTAAGGTAGGTGGCAATTTACAGAATTATGCTGTTTTAAATCTTATGTTTTTTCTCCCTTATTTTTGATTCATTGCAGATATAATTATATAAAGGAAATGTTTGTTTTTTCATATTCTAGATGGAAGACTTTATTTGAAAACTGCTGTCATGTACTGAATTTTTCCTGCTGAAGATACCTGTGCTATGGTAAAGAACTTTGCAGTAAGACATTCACCCGTAAGGAGTTCTGTGGAAACAAAGTGTTTTCAAGGCAACTTCCTCAACTTTATTCATCAATGTTCTTCAAAAATGTAAGGAATTCTTCAAGAGTGTCCTCCTTTGGTTATCTCCTGTGGCTCAACCTGGAGATCTAGAGAATGTTTGTAAATGTACAATAGCGTTCTTCTTACAGCAAAAATCTGCATCTGTGCACCGGACTATTGTACCAAAACTACAGGCAGGTCAGAACAAGGCTGAGTATTCCCTCTTTCAAGGAATGCAAACTCTGTCCTCCTCTGATGATTCTATATTTGAGCACATCAAATGATCCTTCCAGTGGTGTCCAAGTACACTTATGGACTGTTGTATCATACCAAAACCAGCATGACAGCTCAGAAATGAACTTGGAGAGGGCATAAGAGGATTCTTATTAAAAAAAAAAAAAAAAAAAAAAGGAAAAAAAGAAAAAGAAAAAAAATGATACATTCAGTTTTCAAACTATGATTGTGGGTTTTCTTCTAAAGACATTTTTCCACATGCTTTCCAAGAGACCAACACATGTATGTTAGACTACATTAAGTAAAATGGAATTTTGTGTAAGTGAAAAAAAAAGCTGAATGTAAAGAAATTGTTTTACTGTTCACGAAATCTCTTTTCCTAAAATAATAATAATAATAATAATAAAAATACAATAAAAAGAGTAATAATTTCTCATTGCAAACTGGCAGGGGTTTATGAAATAAAAGACTTTGCTTCTTATTAAACTGTTGGTCACATGTACAGTATATAACACAAATCACACAAGGAAGGTATTATGTATGCAGTAGAAAACTAGCATTTAGGAAATGAAAATTTTAGATAACATTGTTTTGTCACCCTGTTGGTCAGAAAGATAACTTTCTAGTTTTAACGCATGCAGGCATGTAAATATTTGTCCTGGAGTTACAGTATTACTGAATGAGATCTTAAGCATCTGGTAACAAGTCAGAATTCTGTATCAGCCACTTTTATTTGTATATTGAGCCCTGGTTAGTGCCCTGATTAGTGCACTTTTAAGAATGGACTGTGGCTGAGCAGCAAGCCAAAATGCCAGAAATATTTTTATATGTTAATGTCATATTACGTAAATGTTGCTAAAAAAAAGAGAACCTAGCAAACACTTGATGTATCAGTCCAATTCCACGTAGAACTGAGTGATACAGTTGAAGTCTATTGTCCCTCTCACCTTGATGGGTGGTTATGTGTTATTTTCACTGTCTTTATGAAAGCTACAATATGTGTTTTCACCTTTGTGCTGATAACTGGAAGTAAGCTGCAACACAATGCTTATTACATTACTAAAAATTATGTTCTTTGCTTTGCGTACCTTTGGGTTACCCCTTTAAAGACTGATTTTGTGAATCAGTGCTATTTCTGTAAGTTTTGTGATAATTCTTTCTTCATCTTTAATGTTTTATGCATATAAAATATTATTTATTACATGGAAACATATCAGAATCTTAAATGTCTAAGATGCCTAACAAAGCAAATATTTCTTTAAAAATATTTCTGATTGGATATTAACATTATTTTGTCAAAAAAAAAAAAAAGTTTTGTAAAGTCTAGCACTGAACTTCTATACTGTAGTTTGTAGGTCTTCCTTGCTGTACTGGTACACATTTATTTTGTGTGGTTCATATTTACTTCACCATGACCCTTTTTTAACAATAGAAAAGACGTACATACAAATTCACAGGTTTTTTTTTTATTATTGAGCAATATTTTTCATTAAATATTGTTATCTAATACTTTATAGTGACATTGTTTTCTAACCGTGATTCTTTCATACTTTTCATAGTTGCTTGAACACATATGAGATTCTGTACTCCAGGTTTTTTCATATGCAGTCTTTAAAGGGTTAACAGCTGTAAAGTTAGATGGACTTGTGGCAAGCTTTTGAATCATTCATATCTGAAAGAGAATTAAAAGCCTACAACTGAAATATGTAGTAGCATTTACCATTGCTCTGATCCTTGCATAGAGTCACCTGTAAGTAGGTTTTAGTAGTTTTACAGTGTATACTTTCAAGAACTTCGGGAATGCCTCAGTGTTTGGCTTGGTACATAAATGGAAATACTAAGGATTATGGGGAAACCAATTTATAAACTGGATGGCTAGAAATAATCTTGCTAAAACAGTAAATATTACAGACCATGAGATATTAATGTAAGTTGAATTTTTTGCCCCTCTTTAGTTATACAGGTTTTGGGTTGGTATTTTCTTTTTTATTTGGATTTTTTTTTTTTGCATATATTATGAAGAAAAGTTGTGCTCGTGTTATTGTTTATATGCTTTTGTAATCTTAAAGATATTAATGTCTAGTTGTTCTATATTATAACCACATTTGCGCTCTATGCAAGCCCTTGGAACAGAACATACTCATCTTCATGTAGGACCTATGAAAATTGTCTATTTTTATCTATATATTTAAAGTTTTCTAAAAATGAAAAAAGGTTATTACGAATTTTGTTGTACAAAATCTGTACAAAAATCTGTTTTTACATCATAATGCAAGAATTGGAAATTTTTCTATGGTAGCCTAGTTATTTGAGCCTGGTTTCAATGTGAGAACCACGTTTACTGTTATTGTATTTAATTTTCTTTTCTTTTCAACAATCTGCTAATAAAACTGTCTGAAATCTCCCTGCGATTTTATTTACAGTTCATCTTTATTAAATTTTCTGAAATGTATAACATCAGAGGAATATTTCCTTTCTAATGGGAGGCATCTAAAAACAACGTAAGTCAGCTCTTTGTAATGTGTGAAGAACAATGTTGAATGATTTTATTTAACATGCAACTGCTTCTATCTCTAATATGAATTACTGTGGTGAAAAATATCATAAAAGCACACTCTGTGGTTATTGTTTAACAAGCAGATTTTCTTTTGTTTTTCTTTTTTTTTTTTTTTTTTTGCCAGCTAAGCAAACTGCCCCATCTACATGATTTATTTATGTACATCTCTCAGTTTATGAAGCTGTTATTTGTACCTTTTTCCTTTATATTGTGATATTCCCATGATTCTTATTTCACAAAGCTTTGTGCTGAATAATGTAAAGTGGACACATTGATGGAACAAAACATATTATTCCCCTAACTACAAAAATGCAGGAGTAATCCAGTTTTTTTTGTCTCACGTCTCCTTCACTTTGGTATCCTAACATATTTTTTAACAAACATCAAGCATTCAAACACTTAAACCTGCATTTGAAAAAAATAATTACTTCTGCCTTAGTATATCCTTAAATGCTGTTTCGAGAGAGAAAAAAAAGGATGGTTAAAAAAAAGGGTAAAAATGATTATTTAAAAACAAATCTGGAAACAAGGTAGTTTTGTTACAGAAAATTCAAAAGTCAGAGATGTATGATTGATTTTGATTATTGTCCCTATTGCTTACCTTGCCTTGTCTTCCCTCTGAACCATACCTGCATGCTTCTGCTTTCCTTAGGGAGCATGCTTGTTTGGGAAAGTGGAAGAGATTATCTCTCTTGGACCAACCTATTTCATTATCCCTGGATAGTCTGGGGATTGCAAGTGTGAGATTGACAGGCTTCCTGGATTTCAGCACGTTCTTATTGCTGGCTAGTTGATTAAGATTTTGGCTAGCTGTATTACAATCTCCTTTTGTCTGTGTTGAAATGTGCCACGTATCTACATTAGTAAGCACCCCAGCTATGCCATAGCCAGCTCCCCTACATTAGCTGTGGGACAGTTAGAGCATATAAGGGAAGAAGCATTCTCTTTCTCCAGCTTGCTCTTAGAACAGAACATTCTCTAGAGTAATAGGCTAGCAATTTACCCATGTGTTTTTAAGCAATCCAGGAAATAGCTTCTCCCAACTCTCATCTGCCCTCCTGTAGGTTCCACCATATGTCCACTGAAAAATCATTACTATATCAGTTAAACAGTAGCTGGGATTTAACAGGGTTGAGGTTGGATGGGCCAATAGCCAATCAAATGTAGGTATTCTCCATTACAGTGAAACTAAGCCCTGTCAAAGCTCAGGACAAAATTAAAAAGATGTCACCCTATTTATATCTTGCTTATAACTTAATAATAGATTATGGTCAGATCCTTAAGAAGTTTGGAGTCAGAATCTAGATGTCCAAAATTTTAGGAAAATCCTTAAGGAACCAACAGACTCAAATAATAAAGAATTATTATTATTATCATTCTTTTTAACTATGGAAAGAGATTTAACATTGTTTTTTTTGACCTGAAAGTTAAACCCCTCTAATTGTTAAAGGCACTATAAATTATTGAAAATTGATCATTTGTTATTTGCTTACATGTTATTTGACACAAGACTGTCCAATAAACAAAGCCTGAGGCCAAGATTTTCAAGTGTGACTACTGATTACAGGTACTTCAAGTTTTGTCAGCCAAACTTCAGACTTTTTCAATGCCATTTATAAAATAAAATGTTCTAGCTCAAAGGTTCTGTGAAACTTATTTATGTATTTCTTCAGTAGCCGCCATCTAACTCATCCACAAGATAACAGAGAATTTACTAGTGTGTCTTAGCCTAGTGTGCCTAGCGGCAGCTCACCCTGATCAATGTTAACGGTCCTGCCACTCCATTTCAAGCATAAGCCTCAAAGACTTTCTGAAATTCAAGCTTTAAAAAATGAAGCTAGAAATCCAAAAATTCAGGTATCCAGAGTATTTGGAAGCTTTGAAAATATTCATACAAAGACTAAACACTACTATGCAATTCAGAAGAATTTGTAAATGGTCTGTGGATAAAAATGATTTCTATATCAAATATATATTAACAATGGCTGCTGTAGTCCAGTGAATTGGTTAATTGATCTTCTAAATTTGGATCATAGAGATAGAACCAGATTCATTTTACTGTGTGTAGGAGAAGGACAGGGAGCACCAGATAACAGTTGCAACAAAGGAAATGATGTGGGGGTGGGAGATGGAAATCAGAATGAGAGTGACTAAGCACTAGAACAATTTTCCTGGAGAAGTTCTGGGAACTGTCTTTGGAGATTTTCAAAACTGATGTGAACAAGGCCATGAGAAACCCAATCTAAATTTCCTGGTTTAAAGCAGGTTAGCGTAAATGACCTTCTGAGGTCCCTTCTAACCACAGTTTTTTATGGTTCTACAGCTACAAAATTTATAAGCATGATGACCTTTTAGGTATTTGTTGTGGTTTAACCCAGCCGGCAGCCAATCACCACACAGCGGTTTGCTCCCCCTCCCCCCTCCCTCTCTGGGAGGAACTACACTACAGAAACTTTATCCCCTTCTACAGTACGTAACAGGTTTGATAGGGCAGGTCCAGCTCGGTTGGCAGATCCTCTAGTATTGACTAACCAGGTGGCCTTTGCCAAACGTGTATCCCAGTTTTTGAATGTTCCAGCACCCATTGCTTTCAGTGTAGTCTTTAACAATCCATTGTATCACTTAACTTTCCCGGAGGCTGGTGCATGATAGAGGATATGATACACCCACTCAATACCGTGTTCTTTGGCCCAAGTGTCTATAAGGTTGTTTCAGAAATGACTGACTCAATTGACTCAATGACTAACATTGTCTGACTCAATTCTTTCTGGGGTGCCATGTCTCCAAAGGACTTGCTTTTCCAGGCCCAGGATAGTGTTCTGGGCAGTGGCATGGGGCACAGGATATGTTTCCAGCCATCTGGTTGTTGCTTCCACCGTTAGCTTGCTTCCACGTGGAAGGTTAGGTTGCTTCCACATGGCACCTGCCATTGTGGGTTTGAGGGAGTGTGATGTAATCAATCTGCCAGGCCTCCCCATACTTATATTTCAGCTATCGTCCTCCATACCAAAGAGGTTTTGACCGCTTGGCTTGCTTGATTGCAGCGCATGTTTCACAATCATGAATAACCTGTGCAATAGTGTCCATGGTCAGGTCCACCCCTCGATCACGAGCCCATCTGTATGTTGCATCTCTGTCTTGATGGCCTGAAGTGTCATGGGCCCATTGAGCTATAAATAATTCACCCTTAAGTTGCCACTCAAGCCACTTCAGTCTTAGCAGCCTGATCCACCTGCTGGTTGTTTTGATGTTCTTCAGTGGCTCGATTCTTGGGTGCATTGACCTTCTACATTATGTACTTTTACAGCCAAGTTCTCTACCTGGGCAGCAATATCTTGCCACAATGCAGCAGCCCAGATGGGTTTGCCTCTGCTTCCATTGCTGTAACCACCCCTACAGGGCATTTGCTACCATCCATGAATCAGTGTAGAGATAGAGAACTGGCCTTTTTTATCATTCAGCAACTTCTATGGCCAGCTGTGTGGCTTTCAGTTCTGCAAACTGAATCGATTCACCTTCTCCTGCAGCAGCTTCTGCAACTTGTCATGTAGGACTCCATACAGTAGCCTTCCACCTCCAATGGTTTCCCACAGTACGACAGGATCCATCAGTGAACAGGGCATATTTCTTCTCATTTTCTGCTAGCTTGTTGTACAGTGGGGTTTCTTCAGCACGGACCACCTCCTCCTCTGATGATATCCCAAAGTACTTGCCTTCTGGCCAGTCCATAATCACTTCCAAGATTCCTGGGCGACTGGGGCTTCCTATTCGAGCCCGCTGAGTAATCAGTGCAACCCACTTGCTCCATGTAGCATCAGTTGCATGATGTGTAAAGGGGATCCTTCTTTTGAACATTTAGCCCAGTACAGGCAGTCGGGGTGCCAGGAGGAGATGTGCTTCAGTACCGACCACTTCCAAAGCAGATCAAACTCCCTCATGTGCTGCCAATATCTCTTTTTCAGTTGCAGTGTAGTGGGCCTCAGATCCTCTGTATCCCCAACTTCAAAACCCTAGGGATTGACCTCAGGTTTCCCCAGGCTCTTTCTGCCAGAGGCACCAGGTTGGGCCATTCTCCCCAGCTGCAGTGTAGAGCACATTCTTTACATCTGGTCCTGTTCGGATTGGCCCAAGGGCTACTGCATGAACTATTTCCTGCTTAGTTTGTTCAAACACTAGTCGCTGCTCGGGGCCCCATTTGAAATTGTTCTTACAGGTTAGTTTATAAAGTGAGTTTACAATCAGACTAATTTGGAATATGCATTCTCCAAAACCCCACAACACCTAGGAAAGTTTGTGTTTCTTTTTTGTTAGTTGATGGAGACATAGATGTTGTTTTGTGGATCACATCCATTGGGATTTGATGACGTCCATCTTGTCATTTTATTCCTAAAATCTGGATCTCTCGTGCAGGTCCTTTGACTTTATTTTGTTTTATGGCAAAACCGGCCTTCAGAAGGATTTAGACTATTTTCTTGGTTTTCTCAAAAACTTCCTCTGCTGTGTCACCCCACACAATGATGTCATCAATGTACTGTAGGTGTTCAGAAGCTTCCTTCTGCTCCAGCGCAGACTGGATCAGTCCATGGCAAATGGTAGGGCTATGTTTCCACCCCTGGGGCAGCCGATTCCAAGTATATTGGACTCCCCTCCAAGTGAAAGCAAACTGTGGCCTGCACTCTGCTGCTAAAGGGATGGAGAAAAATGCATTAGCAATATCAGTTGTGGTATACCACTTGGCTACCTTTGATTCCAGTTCATACTGGAGTTCTAGCATGTCTGGCACTTCAGCACTCAGTGGTGGCATGCCTTCACTCATGCCACGACAGTCTACTGTTAGTCTCCACTCACCATTAGTTTCACACTGGCCATATGGGACTATTAAAAGGTGAATGGGTCTTGCTGATCACTCCTTGGTTCTCCAGTTGATGAATCAGCTTACTGATGGGAATCAGGGAGTCTTGGTTGGTGTGATATTGCAGCCAATGCACAGTTGTGGTAGCGATTGACACCTGCTGTTCTTCCACCCTCAGCGACCCCACAACAAAAGGGTCCTCTGAGAGACCGGGCAATGTAGACAATTGTTTAATGTCCTCTGTCTCTAAGGTAGCTATGCTGAAAGCCCAGCGGAACCCTTTTGGGTCCTTGAAATATCCTCTTCTAAGATAGCCTATGCCAAGGATGCACGGAGCATCCGGGCCAGTCACAATACGGTGCTTTTGCCACTCCTTTCCGGTTAGACTCACTTCAGCCTCCAATACAGTTAACTGCTGGGATCCCCCTGTCACCCCATAAATACAGATGGGTTCTGGCCCTTTACAGCTTGATGGCGTTACAGTACACTGTGCACCGGTGTCTACTAAAGCCTTATACCTCTGTGCGTCTGATGTGCCAGGCCATCGAATCCACACAGTCCAATAAACTTGACTGTCCCTTTCCTCCCCCTGGATGGAGGCAGGCCCCTCTAATCCTGGTAAGAATCTTCATTTCTATGTCTGAAGGACTGCCTACTGGAAATTGGAGCAGCAAATTTCTCAGAGAACCCCATTTTTTTTCCCAATTGTTTTTCCTTGCAACTCATGTACCCATGCCTCTAGGACTGAGGTAGATTTTCCATCCCATTTTCTCATGTCCTCTCTATGGTCATGTAGGTAAAACCACAGGGTGGCATGGGGTGTGTACCCACTATATTTTCTTCCTTGCATGGAAGTACATTTGCCTCTGATAGCTGAGACAGCAGTTTGTACAGGTGGGGAGGAAGATTCTCTTTGGTGGACCTCTTCAGAAAGTTTCTACAAAGTATTCTCTTTTAGTTGGTGGAACTCCTGAGAAAGTTTTTCCACAGCCGAGACACAGGCCTGTAGGGAAGAGGAAGGACTTCCTTCGTACTGCCAGAGTTGTTTAGCCGATTCACCCACCATGCATTCCTCATGGTCTTTCCAGGTCATTACTGCCATATGATGATGTTGTACTCTGTTCAAACTTCTGCCACATGGGTCATATACACTTGACTCCATCTGGATCTTTGGATATCTGTTCATTGTCTAGGTCCCTATAAATCACCTGCCATATGACCAATTCCCTCAGGCACTGGATTCCCCTCTCCATAGTGGTCCACTTGCTTGGTAGACATACAAGTTCTTCCTTGAAGGAATACGTTTCCTTCACAGCTGACAGGAGACGTCTTCAGAGGCTGAAGCCTTGTGCTCCATTTCCAATTGGTTTGTCAATGCCTGTATCCCTAGCAAGGAATCCCAGCCACCCGGCTTCCCTTCCCTCTAATTCCAGACTACTGGCTCCAGTGTCCCAGCGTTGGAGCAGGCAGGTGACAAGGTGCTCACCTAGACAACGACCTAATCTTTTCACACATCTCGTAGCTCATGCTGGTATAGGTTTTGGGTAGTTATTGGTGTTTTTTAGACATCTTCATCTTCATCCTTCTGTTCCTCTGATGGCCTGGCCTCATCTTCTCCATACCTAGTCTTAGTAGGAGTTTCTCTGTGTTCTAAATGATCTGATTCTCTAAACCATTTTTTCATCTTGGTTACGGGTGCAACTGACACTGGTACAGTTTGTTTCCCTGGCTCAGCACCGGGGCCCATTGTAGGGCTTGGAAGGGCTGCTGGGCCTGTCTCAGGGGTTGAAGTGTCCACAGGGTCTGTCACTGGGTTTATATTGACATTGAATGAAGCTCAGTAAACATAGGCCAAGACCCAGCACATTGCAGTTATTTGTGTGTCTCTGGTATTGCCAGGGTGATGACACACCTTTTTCAAGCAGTTTTTTTTAGGATTTTTCAAGCACATTTTTTTAGGATTTTGCAGTCGTTCAGGGGTGAATTTCCAAAGCACTGGATGTGCCCACTGCTCTAGATACCTGCCCATATCCTCCCACTGTCCCTGCCACTCATAACTATCCTACTTCAGGACAGACCTCTGGATGACATTCTTAAGTATTTGTTTAACCTTACACAAAACCTGAAGCGCATTCAGGAGACATAACAATAAGAACATGCTGGTCTGAACATCCCAAGGATATTCAAAGTTTTGGAAAGCTACCATAACTTGTCTGGAGAAGAAGAAAGGGGTAGAGGAGAAAGGGAGAGTGAACAACTGGGAAAAAGCATCTTACCCTGACCACTCCATAGACTGGCTCCCTGAAGAAAAAGCATGAAAGGTGTAATTATTAATATTTTCCGAGGTAGGATTCCCAAAGTATGGAGTTGACAGCAATGCTGAGTACAAATACCAGATTAGTCTCATGGCCACTAATTTTATCATATTATAAGCCAGTGTTACACAGTACATCAAAATAATAACCGTATACCAACCCCCAGAAATGATAAGCAACATGACAGGGAACACATACAGTAAGTAATGTGATATATAACTCAGTTTGGCACAACAGACTTGAGATCACAAAAATCGCCATTGTGATTAGCAACTATTAAACTGATGTACTGCTTATAAGAATCATGTTTTAACATGCTTTGGTCAGATTTGTTATTATCTCAACCCTTCAGGCCCCACGTTGGGTGCCAGAAAGGACTGTTGTGGTTTAACCCAGCCGGCAGCTAAGCACCACACAGCCATTTGCTCACCCTCCCCCCTCCCTCTCTGGGATGGAGGAAAGAATCAGAAAAATGAAGCTTGTGGGTTGAGATAGAGACAGTTTATTGGGACAGGAAAGAAAGGAAAATAATAATAATAATGATAATAGTACTACTACTAATAATGTGTACAAACAAGTGATGCACAATGCAATTGCTCACCACCCACTGACCAATGCCCAGCCTATCCCTGAGCAGCTGGCGCCCCCACCCCACCCAGCCACCCCTATATATTGTTCAGCATGACGTCAGATGGTATGGAATACCCCTTTGGCCAGTTGGGGTCAGCTGTCCTGGGTATGTCCCCTCCCAGCTCCTGCTGTATGCCCAGCCTGCCCACTGGCAGGACAGAGCGAGAAGCTGAAAAGTCCTTGGCTTAGTGTAAGCACTGCTCTGCAACAATTGAAACATCAGTGTGTTATCAACATTATTCTCATCTGAAATCCAAAACACAGCACCATACCAGCTACTAGGAGGAAAATTAACTCTATCCTACCTGAAACCAGGACAGCAAAACATTATTTATACTCAGCTCATCAAGGAGCAAAATGTTCACCTATAAATAGAAATTATCTGAATAGATATAATCATAGAAATGGTTGGTATATGTTTAAGGATTCACAGCTTTTTTATCTTCTATATGAGGCCAGAAGAATGAGCTGCGCCAACAGAGAGACGTGAAGGAAGATACACAAAGTGTATTCAGAGAAGATATAAAAATCACTTATTCTAGTGCAGACATAGTTCATTTAAATAATAAGAATGGAAGCTGTAGCAACTTTGTCAGTTGGCTCTTAGACTGACTTTACAGCCATCAAAAAAAAAAAAAAAGGCAAAGTGAGCAAATAATATATCTAATAACAAAAATGACAGCTGTGAGAGATAAAGAAAGTAACTGGACTTAGTGTGACCCTTTCCATTCATTTTTTATTGGGTGCACTGGTCAAAGAGTTTCAGGTAAAACTGGAAATGTTAAGTTGGAACACATCCTCCTTTTAAAGTGCACTTCTTTTATTTTCTCAGATTGCTTTCTTGAAACCGGTTTGTGCTGCAAGGCAACAAGCTGTTCTGTAATTATATAGATTGTTCCCTCTCTAAGATATAGAGGACTTTGAAACAGTTAATTTGGCCTGTTGGTTTCTCTGTCAAATAGGTGCTATCAAGCTCCTTAGGAAGCTGAGGTACAGAAAGGTTAAATTTGACATTTTAAAATTTCAGAGGTAAATGGAATGGATTTGGGCTTTACAGTGTTTGTATATATGAAGGTGTATCGCAGTACAAGTGCATTTAGCTAGAGCTCAGTACTGAGGGATTTTGAAGGTAAAAATGTGTTTTTGTTTTGACAGTCCGGAATACCAGGTCAATCACAAAGTAGGGAGATTAAAATGAAGTTGTTGTGGTTTGAAAAGCTTACTAAAACAATGAGGCTGCAACAGATTTTTGAATAGGACTTAAGGATGGTGGAAAACAGTAGATTTCATCTGTCTAAATGGAAGTAAACAGTAATACAATAAGCGAAAAATGGATTCTAAAGATATTCTTCAGAAAGATCTGGTAAGATATAGATGCAGCAAACAAATTAGTTTAGTAAACTCCTGGGCAAGCAGACATCGTATTCTATTCCATTCAGAAGCAACTAGTAACATTTGGCTTCTTTTCACTGTGACCAAACTGATGTTGCAGAATCTGGCTTTTCAGTGATGGGATGATATATTGGAAACCAGAAATAAGTTTCCAGATGGATCTCTTGAACAATCTGAACTCAATTTAGCAATTGAAGAGGACAGAGATAAAGTATTACCTTCTCTGTGAGCTGACCAATAACAAGCACACCTCTGGGAAACAGATGCTAGTATTACCCTTTGAAGCCATTTCAGTGGCAGAAGCTGAACAAGTTCATAGGCCACCTTACACAGAACTTACAGACACAGTAAATAATAACAGTAAAAAAGCCCTAATTCTCAGTTTCTTCCAAGGGAGCTCTTATCCTATCTGCCTCAGCCTCAGACCTCTACAACACAGTAAATGTATACATAGCATCCAGTAAGAAGATTAGACTGTAGTGAAAATTAAGAGTTGAAAATAAAATCTTTGTGAAAAGTAAAAGTAAGATACAGATAAACACAGAGAAAAAAGGTAAAGTGGTATTATGGAGACATGGTGGGATGGCTCCTGTGACTGTAGTGTTGGAATGGAAGGATACAAGCTCCTTATGAAAGACAGGCAGGGGAGACAATGATAGAGTGTCACCCTCCATGTCAACGACCATATGGAGTGTATGGAGCTCTGCCTGAGGATGAAAGAGGACCTGACTGAGAGCTTATGGGTCAGGACTAAAGGCAGGGCAGGGACATGTGACATTATAGTGAGGTTCTGCTACAGGACACCCAGCCAGGAAAACCAAGTGGATGAGACCCTCTATGGATAGATAGAAGCAGGATCACATTCACAATCCCTGCTCCTCGTGGGGGACTTCAACCAGGCAAATATCTGTTGGAGATATAACACAGCAGGGCAGAAATAATCCAGGAGGTTCCTGGAGTGTGCTGTTAACTTCCTTCTACAAGTGACTAGAGGAGCCAGCCAGGAGAGGCACTGTGTTGGACCCTGTTCTCAACAACAAGGACAGGCTGGTGGGGAACGTGAAGCTCAAGGGAAGACTTGATTGCAGTGACCATGAAAAAGTGGAGTTGAAGATCCTTGCAGGCTCACTAATTTGGATTTTGGGGGAGCAGACTTCAGACTCTTCAGGAATCTACTTGGTAGAATATCATGGGATAAAGCCATTGAGGGCAGAGGGGCCCAAGAAAACTGGTTAATATTCAAGGATCACCTCATCCAAGCTCAGGAGTGATGTATAAAAACAAAGAGGAAGTCAGGCAAAAACACCAGCAGGCCTGCATGGATGAACAAGGAGCTCCTGGACAAACTCAAGGAGAAAAAGTAAGCCTACAGAGGGTGGAAACAAGAACAGGTATTCTGGGATGAGTACAGAAAAATCATCTGAGCAGAAAGGGATCGTGTTGGGAAAGCTAAAGCCCAAGTAGAATTTAATCTGGTCAAGGACATCAAGGGTAACAAGAAAGGATTCTATAGGCGTATTGGTGATAAAAGGAAGACTAGGAAAACTGTGGGTCCTATTCAGAAAGAAACAGGAGACCTGTTTAGCCAGGATATAGAGAAGGCTAAGGTACTCAGTGGCTTTATTACCTCAGCCTTCACTGGCAAAAGTGCTCTAGCCACTTAGACCAAGTCCCAGAAGGCAAAGGCAGGGACAGCAAATGAAGAACCACCCACTGCAGGAGATGATCAGGTTCAAGATCATCTAAGGAACTGCACTGGGTTTATGTGGCAAGGTTTTGGTAGCAGGGGGCTGCAGGGGTGACCTCTGTGAGAAGAGTCCATGTTGGATCAGCGCCAGCTCCAGCCGGCTTCAAAAGGGACCCGCAGCTGACCAGAGCTGACCAATAAGTGATGTTGTTTGCACCTCTGTGAGAGCAGACTTAAGAAAGGGAAAAAAAATCTGCTCTACAACAGCAGCTGGAAGAGTGAGGAGTGAGAAACAGCCCTGCAGACACCAAGGTGCGTGAAGAAGGAAGGAGAGGAGGTGATCCAGGTGCTAGAGGAGAAGTTCCCCTGCAGACTGTGGAGAGACCCATGGTGGAGCAGGTTGTCTCCATGCAGCCCATGGGGTACCATGACAGAGCAGATCTCCATGGTGCAGCCTGTGGAGGAGCCCATGGTGGCGTAGGTGGATGTGGCCTGGAGGACGCTGCAGCCCATGGAGAGCCCCTGCAGGAGCAGGCCCCGGGCCAGAGCTGCAGCCTGTGGAGAGAAGCCCACGCAGGAGCAGAGGGTCTGGGGGGGGCTGCCGCCCATGGGAGACCCGTGCTGGAGCAGTTTGCCCCAGACGGATGGACCCCATGGTATGGACACATGTTGGAGCAGTTCTTGAAGAGCTGCTGCCTGTGGAAAACCTATGCAGGATCAGTTCGGGAAGGATGGCATCCCATGGGAGGGACCCCATGCTGGAGCAGGGGCAGAGAGTGACCTTGAAGGAGAGGCAAAGATGAAGCTTTAGGGACTGACCACAGTCCCCATTCCCCATTCCGCTGCGCTGCTCAGGGTGAAGGTGTAGAAGAGAGTGATTTGGGGGAAGGTATTTTTAGTTTGTTTTTAGTTTCTCTCTGCTTTAGCCTGTTAGTAATAGGTAATAAATTTCATTAATTTCCTTATGCTGAGTCTGTTTTGGCTGTGATGATGATTTTTGAGCTATCTTCCTGTCCTTATCTCACTCCTTGAGCCCTTTCCATCGTATTTTCTCTCCCTTTTCCTTTGAGGAGGGGGAGTGAGAGAGCAGTTGTGGTGGAGTTCAGCTGTCCAGCTAGGTAAAACCACCACAGCAACCTGAAGGTGCAATTCTATGGGACTTGATGAGAGGCATTCAAGGGTCCTGAGAGAACTGGTGGATGAAGTTGTTAAGTCAATGTCCATCATATTTGAGAAGTTGTGGCAGTCTGATGAAGTTCCCACTGACAGGAATAAGGGAAATATAAGCCTCATTTTTAGAAAGGAAAAAAAGGAAGACTTGGGAAACTACAGGCCAGACAGTCTCCTCTCTGTGTCTGTCAAGATCATGGAGCAGACCCTCCTGGAAATTATGCTAAGGAACACTGAAAACAGAGTTGATTGGTGACAGACAACATGGCTTCACTAAAGCCAAATCATGCCCAACAAATTTTGTGATCTCCTATGACATGGTTACAGCATTGGTGGATAGGGAAAGAGCAACTGACATCATCTACCTAAAGCTGTGCTAAGCATTTTATGTGGCCTATAGAGCATCCTTGTCTCTAAATTGGAGAGAGATGGACTGGACACTTGGTGGATGAGGAATTGGCTGGCTGATTGCACTCAGAGAGTTGCAGTCAACATCTCGACGTCCAGGCAGAGAACTGTGACAAGTGGTGTTCCTCAGGATTCGGTACGGAGACTGGCCCTATTTAACATCTTTGCTGGTGACACGGACAGTAGGATTGAGTACACCCTCAGCAAGTTTGCAGACAACATCAAGCTATCTGGCGCAGTCAACACGCTGGAGGGAAGGGATACCATTCAGAGAAACCTGGACTGGCTTGAGCGTGTTGTGTCTGGTGCTGAGCAATGCTGGCACAGAATCAGGACTCTCTCTAATTCTCCCGGAGTCAGCAGGCTGGGGGTGGGCAAAAAGTGAGAAAGGAACATCACCAGGGCAGCTGACCTAAACCAACCAAAGGGATTTTCCATACCATATGATGTCCACACTCAGCAATAAAAGGTGGAAAAAGGAACAAGAGGGGAGGGGTGGGCTCTCATCGTGAAAATGTCTGTCCTCCTGAACAGCAGCTACATGCGTTGAGGCCCTGCTTCAAGGACGTGGTCAAGCATCGCTCATTTGTGGGAAGTAGAGAGTAATTTCTTTCCTCTGCACTTCCACACAGCCTTTTACTTTTTTTTTTTTTCCCTCCCTTTTCCCCTTCTTTTTTTTTTCTCCTTTATTTAAATTGTTTAATTAATAATAATCTTTCCTTAATAACTATTTTTCCCTTTAATTAAATTATCCTTATCTCATCCCGTGAGTTGTTCTTTCCTTTACTTCTTCCCCTCCTCTTCTGAGGAGGGGGAGTGAGAGAGCGGTTGTGGTGGAGTTCAGCTGCCTAGCAAGGTAAAACCACCACACACCTCTCCTATGAAGACAGGCTGAGAGTTCAGGGGATGTTCAGCCTAGATATGAGAGGGCTCCAGGGAAACCTTATAGCTGCCTTTCAGTACCTAAAATGGACCTACAAGAAAGCTGGAGAGGAACTCTATCAAGGGAGTGTAGTGATAGGACAAGGGGGAGTGGCTTTAGACAGAAAGACAGTAGGTTTAGATTAGATATAAGGAAGAAATTCTTTCCTCTGTGGGTGGTGAGGCACTGGAACAGGTTTCCCAAAGAAGCTGTGGGTGCCCCATCCCTCCAAGTGTCGAAGGCCAGGTTGGATGGGGCTTTGAGCACCCTGGCATAGTGGGAGGTATCCCTGTCCACGCAGGGGCATTGGAAATGGATGAGCTTTAAGATCCCTTCCAACTGAAACCTTTCTATGATTCTAAGATAAGCAGTATTTCTGAAGCTTATAAAACCTAGTAATCATTTCCATGACTGGCCTGGAAGCTCCTTGAGCACTCATAATGATAATTCACTTCTCCGTTGAAGTACCTAGATGTCTACCTACAGCATAATCTCCTCATGGGATCCAAAATCTAAGGTGTACAGTGTCATCAGTGTCATGAGTTGTAAAATGTGTTTTTCTAATAGTCTGTAGTTGTATATTATTTTCAAATTTAAAGATACTTCAGTCTTTTTACAGATGCTGCATATTCTTCTAACTGGTGGTCATTAAAGAGAGTGGACTATTCCTCTGTATTTAATTTGGGACAGAAAGCACCACCTGTATTTTGACTTAGGTTTATTTCTTTTTCAGTTTAAGTAATTTCTTTTCTATTCTAATCTGGCCAAGTTCAATTTAAATTATTGTGTGAAGTTTTGGTGAGGTCTGAATGAGCAAGCATTTGGCCATGGCAAATGAGCTTCTGGCAATCAGGAACAATAGTCCCTGGGGACATCTTTGAGAAGATTTTGCCTATGTGCACTATGAAGAGTTTTAAAAGTTTTATTTTTCTTATATATTTTTCCTTGCAGCAGTAAAAAGATCTGCCATCTTCTTTGTTTTCCATTCCCTTTTTCTATCTCTATGTGTAATGAATGAAGATTAATAAGAATCTAGAAAAAAAAAAAAGACAAAAAAAACAAACAAACTCAAATTCCACCAGTTCTTCTATATTTTGTTCTTTTAAGTCAATGATATTTTATTTTTTTATTTTTATTTTTATTTTTATTTTTATTTTTATTTTTATTTTTATTTATTTTTATATTTATTTTATTTTTATTTTTTATTTTTTCATATGCATTGTAATTTCCAAAGTAAACATTAAAAATCTTTTGTAGTTCCTCATATTTGATCAGGTTTTGGCAGTGCAATAACCAGGAATTCTCAATCTGTAGACCACAGAAAGTTCAGCAGAAGCATCCACTTGGATGACAAAGTATTTCTGTCAGCCTTTTTTCTCAAATGTGGAACAAGAGTTAGAAAAGACTGTGGGAATCATTTAACAGCAGCCATGGCTGACCCTATTTGATATCCTTGTCTGAGTCACTGATTTACCTGCTAACTATACACTCCCTGAGTTCTTCTGTATGTATGTAATAAATCCAACACCTTCAAAGAAACAAAAGATTTACATGTACAAGGCAAGTGCAAAATACTTTTCTATATATATTCAATTAACTGGAGTTCTACAGGACAAGAAAATTGTTCAGTACCTATGAAAAGCAAGCATCCTGTTACAATGGTCCCTGAAAAAGTGGTGTATCATGCCACCTAGGTAGTTCTGCTACTGACAGTTATGGGGTTGATGCAGCAGCTAGCACGGATCAGGCCCAGAAGACAGTCTTTGAACAGCCACCTTCTTTCTGAAGAGTGAGATTGTCACATATATAGATTGCTTTATATTGTTTGGACACAAGGATCTTGAACTTTAGTGATTATATTTAATTTACCAGTATATATCTTTCTTTAGTATACTATCCATAGATGACTTCTCACTTATACCATACTGCAAAACCCTCTTAACCCCAGCCACATTCAAATTCCATTGCCCTCATTCAGGTCAAGCCACCCTCAATTCATTCCCATTGTGAATTGCACTCATATTACCAACTGCTCCTCCATCTGCCCCATTATTCAGTTACTCATCTGAAGAAAGTTTTCTCTGGGAGTGAAAGGAAGAAAGATTCATCCCTAACCTGATTGTGTTTGAAATCAGTGACTTTTGCTGTAGCCAGTCAGGCTAGAATGAGAATGAATCTCTCTTTCTGCCAGGTGGACAACATTCCCAACTCACTGTGCTTTAGTGTTACTTGGAAGGACTTGCAGGAAGAGTGAAGGGAACTTTCACTGTCTGTAAGGAATGGGATCCTCCAACTTGAGATTTCTTTTCTGATAACTCTAGCTCTTTTTAAAAACAAACAACAAAAACAACAAGTCCATCAGAAAATGAATCAGTGATGTAGAAGAAGCTTTAACTGTTGAGTTGAATTTTCCTGGGGAAGTGAGTCTTTCTATAACTATGAAATGAACAGAACTCTTAATTACCTAAGTTCATGCACTCTTCTGTCTTCTGATGTTATTATTTTTCTAATATATATATATTTTTATTTATTTTGTGTGTGCGTGTGTTAGGGTTCTGTTTTGAATTCTTGAGACACTTTGACAAATTATTGTTGATCAGGAGGTGTCCTTTATAGAACCATATTTTTTTTTCTTTCTGTAGGCTGTGATCCTGTTTAAACCCCAAGACCTGGGTAATGGCATGCAAACTGAGACCACTGAGTAGGAATCAAGTAGGTAGAAATTTTTAAAGCTATTTTTCCTGGTATTGAAGCAGTAAGATGATTTAACAAACACACATATATTAGTTTGTCAAAGATAAGATTAGGTACATACTGTGATTTTCAAAATGCATATATATTAATTAAAAATTTCAGTGGGAACTTGTGCTTTTGTAAAATCCTAAGAAGTGCTCAGTTTCATCCTATATGAATTACATACCTCCAATAATCTGGCCTCTAGAGGTCACAGAATCACAGAATCACAGAATTATCTAGGTTGGATGAGACCTCCATGATCACCTAGTCCAACCTCTGACCTAACACTAACAAGTCCTCCACTAAACCATATCACTAAGCTCTACATCTAAATGTCTTTTGAAGACCTCCAGGGATGGTGACTCAACTACTTCCCTGGGCAGCCCATTCCAATGCATAACAACCCTTTCAGTAAAGAAGTTTTTCCTAATATCCAACCTAAACCTCCCCTGGCACAACTTTAGCCCATTCCCCCTCGTTCTCTCACCAGGCACATGCGAGAATAGACCAACCCCCACCTCTCTACAGCCTCCTTTAAGGTATGTATCTATAGAGTGCAATAAGGTCGCCCCTGAGCCTCTTCTTCTCCAGGCTGAACAATCCCATCTCCCTCAGCTGCTCCTCAGAAGACTTGTTCTCCAGAGCCCTCACCAGCTTCATTGCCCTTCTCTGGACTCGCTCGAGCACCTCGATGTCCTTCTTGTGGCGAGGGGCCCAAAACTGAACACAGTACTCGAGGTGCGGCCTCACCAGAGCCGAGTACAGGGGGGCAATCACTTCCCTAGCCCTGCTGGCCACACTGTTTCTTATACAAGCCAGGATTTCTTATACAAGCCAAGTGAAACAATTTTGGACAATGGCCCTACTGTTAATCATTATTTCCGGTGTAATGTAACAAATGTTCTAACCTTGAGAGGAGGCAAGGGAGTAAAACCCTAGGCCTGCCTCCTTATCCTTTTTCCTTCCAGGTTTTATTCTTTTACAGCTGTAGCAGTACAAAGCAGATACAACTAAGAATATGAATCATCATTGCTATCGTCATTAACATAATGCCCATGTGTAGATTTATCTGCAGACTTTCAGTTTGATAAACAGTTGAAATGTAAATATTTCCTTGAAGAAATTCCAGTCCAGCTGTTTTTGTTTACAAATCTATCAATGGTTAACACCATAGAATGCATTTTGCAAGTATCTGAAATATAATTACAACTTGTTTAATTGTGAATTAATTATAAGAGAGAAACACAAAACTAAATAATAAATATTTTGCAGATTTTGGAGCCATGCCAGTTTTGCCTGCATTCATTTTGGATATGGGAGGACTTACCTTTGTAAATCTCCATTCTACTATTTTTTTGTTATTATTTATTTTTTATAGATAATTGGGCAATAAACTCTTTCTGAATAACTATTTCATTATAATTATTTTGTCTACAGAGGTTCTTCTACTTATTCCTTCTTTTGCTTCCTGACTTCTGCTTGATCATTCTACAGATTGAATTGAGTTAGTTTTGATACACCAGTCACAGTAACATCTAAACTGACCTGAATAATGAGTACTTGCAGTTTTTAAAATTATGTTTTGAAACACAGGATCAAAGAAGTCCTGGAATTTCACTTCTGTGTGGTTGCCAGTTATTGGTTTTGCTTCTTGGTGTTTTAATGAGTGATGCAGACAGACATGGTTTGAATTTATAGAATTCTCAGTAGTTTGTAAAATCATTTGTTTCAACTTATAATTTACATAGATCAGCACTGGATACAGACTATGAAATTTATTATCCTTATACTTGGATAGTTTAAAGTCAGATTTGAACTAAATATTTTAGACCTATGTATAGTCAATGGACAAAATACACACCTCAAAATAATAAATAATTTACTATCACACTTGGGTGCATATTTTAGGATTAGATGAATCATTTTTAAAGGTGCCTATTTGTCTTCACTATTCAATAAAGAGGTGCTGTTGGTTAGCCAACAGCAATGGCAGGAGATTAAGTTTGCCTGTATGTTGTCTATATGATGCTCTCGTGAAACATTTTGGTTTTACTAGCCAGTTCCACCAAAACAAACCAGACCAAACCTCATCCAGAGAGGTAGTATCTTTCCAACAAATATGACCCTTCTAGTGATACCAGTCAGAGGAACAATACATATATAACTGAGTCCACTACACATGTACATATTAGGCAAATAGTGATGAAACACACGTGTGATCTGCTGATTTCTTCCTATTGCATATATTAATCATTATTTTTTTGTGTATATCTGTCGTGCAAAATCTGAAAGGCACAAAAATGGGGGTTAGAATGAAATAGCATCTTATTTTTATTTAATTTTATTTGGGATAATTGAAAGAATTCATGGAATCATAGAATCATAGAATGGTTTGGGTTGGAAGGGACCTTAAAGCTCATCTAGTTTTAACCCCCTTGCTTGGGCAGGGACACCTTCCACTAGACCAGGTTGCTCAAAGCCCCATCCAACCTGGCCTTTGACACTTGCAGGGACGGGACATCCACAGCTTCTTTGGGAAACCTGTTCCAGTGCCTCACCACCCAGAGAGGAAATAATTTCTTCCTTATATATATAGTTTAAACCTACCATATTTAGTTTTAAGCCATTGACCCTTGTCCTATCACTATACTCCCTGATAAATAGTCCCTCCCTAGCTTTCTCGTAAGTCCATTTTAGGTACTTGGAAGACTGATATAAGGTCTTCCAGCCTTCTCTTCTCCAGGCTGAACAACCACATCTCCCTCAGCTTGTTTTCATAGGAGAGGTGCTCCAGCCCCTTGATCATCTTTGTGGCCCTCCTCTGGACTTGTTCTAATCCTTCCATGCCTTTCTTGTGCTGGAGACCCCAGAGCTGAACACAGTACTCTAGGTGGGATCTCATGAGAGCAGAGTAGAGGGGGGGAAATCACCTTCCTTACTCTGTTGGCCATGTTTCTTTTGATACAACCCAGGATACGGTTGACTGTCTGGGCTGCAAGCATACATTTCCGGCTCATGTTGAGCTTCTTTTCAACCAGTATCTCCAGATCCTTCTCATCAGGGCTTCTTTCAATCCATTCTCTGCCCAACCTCTATTTGCGCTTGGGATTTCCCTGGCCCAGATGCAGGACCTTGCATTTGGCCTTGTTGAACCTCATGAGGTTTGCACAGGCCCACCTCACAAGCCTGTCAAGGTCCCTCTGGAATTCACACAAGATTTTAAATTAAATTTTTTTTTTTTGGTCTTAAATTTTTAAATGTTAAATGTTCGGGGATTTAAAAATAAGTCAGTGTTATGATTATACATTGTTTTTGTTATGAGTTTTCATTTTGTGCAGGAAGTAAAAAAATATTTTGTAACATACTGTAGAAGTAGCAGATAACTATGAAGAGTGAGTTCCAGTTCCTGTACAGTAAGAGTCTAGCTTCCACCTAGTAAATCAGTCTTTCAGGAAACAATATCCAGTAGTTAGGAAAACTGTTTCTGAAATACTCTAGAGGAAAATCGTTTGCTCAACTTAAGAATGTAAAGATAGATGACGAGGATCTCTCCCTGAGAGGTTAAAACCACTTTTTTCTTTGGATATATAGTTAATTTAATCAATCACTTTCATAAAACTGCTTCCTCAGGTTAATACTGAGGTACTAAGTCTCATGAACTTTTATTTCTTTATTATTCTTTCACATTCAAAGATATAGAAGTGTGTGGAAGGCTACTAGATTGTCTTCATAGAAAGAGTTTCTGCATATGTCATCAGAAACAAGTAATAATAACATAATCAAAATGTCCTATTTCAGATATAATACAATGACACATTCATAATTTCTTTATATTCAGTATATTTTCCTCCTTTCTTTTATACATCAATAACAGTTTTAGTGCATTGAAGTGTAATGTAGATTGCATTTAGACTTGGAACAAGTATAGTACTCTTGAAGCCATGTATTCACCTATCCCTGTTATACTGTTGTAATGGTACCATTCCCTATAAAAAAAATGGTTTTGGAAGTTATTTCATTGAATTAAAATATATTGTTGTTGTTATTATTATTATTATTATTATTATTATTATTATTATTATTATTATTAACTTTATTTTATTTTTGCAAAAAATTGAGTAGTCTTTCTCTTAGCTCTTTTATGAGTAGAATTAGATTGATTTTAGAGTCTTTTCATACCTATTTATATACATTAACCTTATGAATGTTTGGTTATTAGCAATAACACCTAGAGATTAGCTCTGTTCAGGTACATTATTGATTATCATTCAAAAAGCCACTAGAAAATATTTAGCTATATGATTCATTGACTTTCCACGTAATCAGCCTATGAATTATATGAATAAACTTGATGGGCTAACAACATGAATGATAAATTCATTCAGTAGAGTATTTCTGTTATATTTTTTCTTTCTCTGCTACATTATCAAAAATGAAACTTTGTCCATAACATTTAGAATATCTGCTGTAAGTAGTTGCCTTCTAGTGTCAGCACTCATTTCTATTCATAGATAATAAGGTAAGACTTACACTTTGGAAGGCAATATGTTTCTCTCAATTTGTAATGGAGTCTTGTCATGTCACATAATAGGAAGCAAATAACACACTTTGACATGAATGAACACTTCAGGCAATTGTTAAAATAACTGACAGTGGTAGAGAGTTAGAAAGATTAAATGGGAGAGTTAGGATGGCTGCAACTTCACTCATTGACATCTCCAGCATCCTGTGTCATTGTACGCATGTTGTTCATGATCTGGAATTGAATACATCCACAATATTTACACCATTAGTACCTTTACAATTGGGTAGTTCTATCACCCCAGGGTGTTTTATGTCTACCCCTCAAATCCACATATCCTGAATATCCTGATATCCACATATCATATATAATGAAATTTAACAAGGGAAAGTGTAGAGTCTTGCATCTGGCCAAGAACAACTCCAAACACCAGTATAAGTTTGGGACTGACCTGTTGGAGAGCAGTGTAGGAGAAAGTGACCTGGGGGTCCTGGTAAACAGCCAGATGACCATGAGCCAACACTGTGCCCTTGTGGCCAAGAAGGCCAATGGCACCCTGGGGTGTATTAGAAGTGGTGTGGTTAGTAGGTCAAGAGAGGTTCTCCTCCCCCTCTACTCTGCCCTGGTGAGACCGCATCTGGAATATTACATCCAGTTCTGGGCCCCTCAGTTCAAGAAGGACAGGGAACTGCTTGAGCGAGTCCAGTTGGACAGGAAATTTTTCTGGCTTTCTCATAAAATGTTCTCCTTCAAAACAGAATGTCCTGAATTGGAAGGGATCCATAGGTATCAAGTCTAACTCCTGTCTCCACACAGGACTACCTGAAAAATTAAACCATATGTCTGAGAGCATTGTCCAAACACATCTTGAATTCTGGCAAGCCTGGTGTCATGACCACTTCCCTGGAGAGCCTGTTGCACTGCCTCACCACCCTCTCAATGAAGAACCTTTTCCTAATGTTCAGTCTGAACCTCCCTTGCCACAACCACATGCCATTTTCTTGGGTCCTACCACTGGTCACCAGAGAGAAGAGATCATCAGCCCTTCCTCTGTTCTCCCTCTTCTTCCTCCAGCAAGGAAGCTGTAGACTGCAATGAGGTCTCCTCTCAATCCCCTCTTCTTTAGGCTGAAAAAAAAAATGACCTCAGCTGCTCTTTATGTCTTCCCAACTAGACCCTTCACCATCTTTGTTGCCCTCCCTTGGATGGTCTCTAATAGTTTTATATCCTTATATTGTGGTGCCAAAGCTGCACACAGTACTCAAGGTGAGGCTGCACTAGTACAGAGTAGAGCAGTACAGTCACTTCCCTTAATCAGCTAGCTATACTGTGCTTGATGCACTCCAAGATACAGTTAACCCTTTTGGCTGTCACGGCACACTGTTGTTGACTCATATTCATCTTGCCATCAACTAAAATCTCCAGATCCATTTCTGCAGGGTTGCTTTCCAGCCCCTCGTCCCCCAGTCTGTACATATACCCAAGGTTAACCTGTCCCGGGTGCAGAATCCATCACTTGCTCTTGTTAAATTTCATGTGGTTGGTGATTGACTAGCACTCATATCTAAGAACTCTTTGTAAGGCCTGTGTACCCTTCAGGGAGTTAACAACTCTTAATTTAGAATCATTAGTGTACCTTCAACTCCTGTGTCCCGTTCCTTTATAAAAACATTAAAGAGAACTGGCCCTAAAATATATCATAAATAAGAATAACAGTTTGAATTATTTTCATCATGACAAATAGGACCATTCAGAAAAATACCTCCAAAGTGGTGTTATGTCATTGGGAGAGTTGGATTTGTGCCTTTGTTCCTCAATAAACCTCTCAAATTTGTTCAGTTTACAAATACATTGAAAGTGGGGGCTATCTTGCCAGTTCAACTAGGTATGTGAGAGTTTAGTTGGGGGTTTTCTAAGCACTATAAGCAAAATTCTGCAATAAGAGTTTACCAAATGATTCTGCAGAGGATTTATGATTTTTAAAAGAAGCTAGCTCAGTATCCTCTATTGTTTTTCATCAACATCACAAACAGTAAACTGTCACGTTGGAGCTAACTGTTTAAAAGCTTGCTGAATGTATAGATCACTATACAGCAGAGTTCATGCTAGGGCTTCCCAAATGTGTGTAATAGTACATTCATTTAATAATTTTCATTTGAGTGTAAATAGGGAAAAGATAAAAATTCAATATATATATATATATTTTTTTCTTCTTTGGCTTTTTGGTTTTACACACTGGACTCACCAAACTGTGACTTCTTAGTTCTTTTTTGGTACAATGAATGAATAGTATCTCTTCATCGTACTCCAGTCTTGGCTTGAAGTCCCAATGTCTCAAACACTAGGTAAATGTGGGCCACTTCAATTTGCATTCAAGAATTCATATAAGCTTTGGTTTCCACACTACCTAAAACTTCTGTCATTGTTGGTGTCTAGAAAATTAGATAACTGATTATGTGTGCATGAAAAAAAATCATGTACAGCTGCCTCTAGAACATGTGAGATGAATACATCTACAACTGGTTTTGTCTATAACTTCTAGCCTTAATGAACACTACTCAACAAAGCGAAAATATCAGATAACAAAGGGAATTTTACTCTCCTTTCATTTGTGATGTATTACCTCCCTTAAGACTTTATTCCCAGGCTCTATCCCTCTGTCTTCTGTGTGTGAAAGTAGCTATGTGTGAATACTGCTGATTGCATTGTGAGATTGCAGATGATTAAAAAAAGAGTGTAGTAGGAAGTGAGATTTACCTTTTGACTTTTCTTCTCTTTTCCATCTGCTGTAATACTCACATACACACACAAACACATGCACATGCACTTTAGTTTCCAAGTGCAAAGTCATTTTTGTGGTGAAAATGAGTGAAACTGATTTTGCCAAGAATTTCTATCTCCCTTTCCTTTTCACAAGCCTGTCTAAACCCTGAGCTGACCCTGATGTTGATGCCTGCAAGTTCCATTCCAAATCATGATCCAGCAGAGTTAGAGCTAAGTTCTCTTTCCTTTCAGAGCCTAAGGAATGCAGTTGGAGAGGGAAGCAAAGCCACACTGTGCTGTGCTTCCAGCGCAGAGTGAAAAGATGTAAGGAAGGAAACGCATAAGGTTTCTGTTGTTTCTCTTGTATAATTCACTCAAGGAGTAATTTTATGTTCTAGAGTGTGTGGAGGGCCCAGAAGCCTTTGCATAGAAAAAAGTATAATTTATGGGTCATGTCTCTTTTCACCCATGAAATGCTACTAGGCATATGAAGCAAATAGCTAGATAATGGTGAATGCTGCACTAAAAAAGCCTTTCTGACTGCTCTCTGGATGATGTAGGCAAGGAAGGAGACCCCAGCAGAACAATAAAATAGAAGTGAATGCCAAAGCAGTTCCCTTTGTTCATGCGGTTATACATCTTGAAAAACAGTGTTGTCAATTCGTATAGCGTTGCCTGTATAAGACTCCTGAATTCAACAGAAAACAGATTAGGTCACTTCCTGTGAGTTGTGGTCTATTTCCATATCATTCTCCTATAAATGTCTGATACATACACAGTCTAATCTAGCTTTCTATTTTTCTGTTTTATTCTTTGTTGTGCACATCCTATCTCTCCTATACCCTGATTATTATCACACTTAAAATCACATTTTAAACCAGATAATTTCCATCTATCATATATTTATGGTATTACCAGGGGAAAAAACAAACAAACAAACAAAAAAACCTATCATTCTTCTTGAAACTGACTTTTGAAAGACAAAATCTGTTTTATTCCATTTTCAGATTATCTTACTTCTTAAGAAAGCCAAGCCTGACTTTTCAAAACATTTCAAACCACAATGACTATGAGCTCAAACCTTGTCTTAAACAAACAAATAAACAAACAATTAAACAAAACAAAATATCAAAAAAGAAAGAATTATCTGAGTTACTATCTATTTATTTACTATCTCTGAGTTATTACGCATTCAATCAGAGTTCTCCTCTATCCTTCCAGTTGCAGGGGAAGATGAGCAAAGAAAGAGGAAGAGCCAACAGATCAGTACTCTGAGCCTGGTGTCACTGGCAGGACTTTGTTTCTTTTTGTCATGGGTTGCTTTATAGGACACCAGACCTGCTGGCAATCAATGGGGTGTACCTCTCTCAAAATGGGGAAAAAGATTTTTTGCACAGGAATTATCAGGGCTTATTGAAAGGGCTTATTGAAAGAGCTTCAGATTAGATTTGAAGGGGGAAAGGGATAAAACCATGGCTGTTAGAGATAAGCCTGGGGACAGCACACCAATGTTTGTGGGATATTGTGCTAATAAGGCTCTTCAGTCTGCTGTCCCAGTAGAGGTAGGGGGCGGAGAGCCATGTAGCAGCAAAGATACAGGGGATATTGATGGGTTAGAAATCACAAAAGTACCTGAGAATGGTCACATAAGAATTAAGGTTTCTTTTCCCCGAAAGGTGACAGAATCACTATCCCAACTGTGCATTGATACCAATGCACACAGCATGGGCAACAAACTGGAGGAGCTAGAAGCCATTGAAGTCAGAAGTCATAGAAGTCATAGAAGTCATAGAAGTCAGCAGGGAAATTACGATATAGTTTCCACCACAGAAACATGGTGGGATGACTCATACAATTGGAGTGTTGCAATGGATGGCTATAAACTCTTCAGAAGGAGCAGGATAGAAAGGAGAGGCAGTGGGGTAGCCCTGTATGTTAAGGATTGTTTTGATTATCTTGAGCTTAATGATGGTAAAGATAAGGTTGAGTGTTTATGGGTAAGAACCAGGGGTAACAACATGGAAGATGTCATGGTGTGAGTCTGTTATAGACTGCCCAACTGGGATGAAAAGGCAGATGAAATAATCTATAAGCAGCATGAAGAAGTTTCACAATCACTAGCCCTTGTTCTCATGTGGAATTTCAATTTACCAGGTGTCTCCTGGAAACACAATATGGCAGAGAGGAAGCAGACTACGAGGTTCCTGGCATGTGTGGAAGACAACTTCCTGACATGGTAGGTGAGTGAGACAACTGGGAAAAACACCCCACTGAAAATTTTGCTTACAAACAGAGAAGGACTTGTGAGTGATGTGAAGATTGGAGGCTGTCTTGGGCATAATGGAGTAATGGAGTAATGGAGTTTTTGATTCTTGGAAAAGTTAGGAGGGGGGGTAACAGAACTGTCTCCTTGGGCTTCTGAAGGGCAGATTTTGGCTTATTTGGGAGACTGGTTGTGGAGACCCTTGTGAGGCAGTCCTAAAGGGCAAAAGAGTCCAGGAAGGCTGGACACTCTTTAAGAAGGAAACCTTAAAGACATAGGAGCAGGCTGTTCCCATGTGCTGAAAGATGAGCCAGCGGGAAAAAATATTGGCCTAGAAGAACAGAGAGCTTCTTCTGGAACTCAGGAAAGAAACAAACAAGCAAACAAAAAAAAAAAATAGAGAGAGAGTTTATTACCTTTGGAAGAAGGGTCAGGCACTCTGGAGGACTACAAAGATGTCATGAATCTATGAATGCAGGGAGAAAATTAAAAGGGCCAAAACCCAACTTGAATCTGGCTACTTTCATTAATAACAGTACAAAATGCTTCTATACATACATTAGGAAGAAAAGGAGGACTAAGGAGAATCTCCATCCTTTATTGGTTGTGGGGGGAAACATAGTGATAAAGGATGAGGAAAAGGCTGAGGTACTTAATGCATTCATTGCATAAGTCTTTAGTAGTAAGATCAGTTGTTCTCTGGGTATCCAGCCCCCTGAGCTGGAAGAAAGCAGAATGAAGCCCCCATCATCCAAGAGGAAATGGTTAGAGACCTGTTACACCACTTAGGGAGACACAAGTCTGTAGATGAGATTCACCAAAAGGTACTGAGATAACAGGTAGAGGTGCTTGCCAAAACGCTTCCATCATTTATCAGCGGTCCCGGCTATCAGGGGTGGTCCCAGTTGACTGGAGGCTAGCAGATGTGATGCCCATCTAGAAGAAGGAAGACCTGGGGAACTACAGGCTTGTCAGTATGACTTTGGTTCCAGGGAAGGTTATGGAGCAGATTATCCTGAGTGCCATCACACAATGCATACAGGACAACCCAGGTGATCAGGCCCAGTCAAGCACACATTTTTTAAAGACAGGTCTTTTTTGACTAACTAGATCTCTTTCAGTGACAAGGTGACCTACTTAGTGAATGAGGGAAAGGCTGTGCATGTTGTATACCTAGACTTTAGAAAAGCTATTGACACTGTTTCCAACAGCATTCCCTTTGAGAAACTGGCTGCTCATGGCTTGGATGGGTTCAATAAGACTGAGTGTAAAGTCCTGAGCTTGGGGCACAACAACCCCATGCAATGCTACAAGCTAGGGGAAGAATGGCTGGAAAGCTGCCTGATGGAAAATGATCTGGGGGTATTGGTCGATAGCTATCTGAATATAAGCCAGCAGTGTGCTCAGGTGGCCAAGAAGACTATGAGATACATCATGACTAGTATCAGAAATAGTGTGGCCAGCAGGTCCATGGAAGTGATTGTCCCCCTATACTTGGCTCTGGTGAGGCCACACCTTGAATACTGTGTTCAGTTTTGGGCTCTTCACTATGAGAAAGATATCAAGGTGTTGGAGCATGTCCAAAGAAGGGCAACGAAGCTGGTGAAGGGTCTAGAAAACAAGTATTACAAGGAGCATTTGAGGGAACTGGGGTTATTTAGCTTAGAGAAAAGGAGGCTCGGGGGAGACCCTATC
This sequence comes from Cygnus atratus, assembly GCF_013377495.2. Lineage (NCBI taxonomy): Eukaryota > Metazoa > Chordata > Aves > Anseriformes > Anatidae > Cygnus > Cygnus atratus. Next base: position 166,721,124 of record NC_066362.1, read on the forward strand.
GCTCTCTACAACTACCTCAAAGGATGTTGTAACAAAGTGGGTGTTCATCTCTTCTCCTAAGCAACAAGCAGTAAGACAAGAGGAGATGGCTGCAAATTGTACCAGAAGAGGTTTAAGCTGGTTATTAGTAAAAAATGTTTTCACTGAAAATGTTGTGAAGCATTGGAACAAGCTTCCTAGGGAAGTGGTTGAGTCTCCATCCCTAGAGGTATTCAAAAGATGTGTAGGTATGGTACTCAGGAGCATGGTTTATTGGTAGACTTGGCAGTGCTAGGTTAACAGTTGGACCTGATATCTTAGAGGTCTTTTCCGACCTAAATGATTCTATGATTTATGATGCAGAACAGATTTGTCATGGAATAAAGTCACAATGTGCAATGTATTCATCTTCATACAAACAAGCAAGCCAGCTATGACACAGATCACTAAGCATATTTTGGCATTAAGGTGGCTACTTACAAGACTTGTGAATCCCATGTACAAGATTAATGCTCTTTCAGTACATTTAAAATCATTTCATGTGTACAGTAATTACACTATATTCAAACTATGCCAATCAATCACTATTCTGAATCAATGATAGTTGTTTTTCAGCTATATATAAATAACAATACTCATATATTCCAAACGTGAAAAAAGTACAATTAGTTAAAATAGGAAGCAAAATTGTTCTTGTATTGAGTTCTCTCCTTTTTACACTCTGTAGAGTTGCTATATATGTGTCCTTAGATTCAAGTTTCTATTTAACTCTTTCTTGGCAGTGTAGTTTTCCTTACTTGCCTCATTTCCACTTCCATTCTGTGTAACAGATAAGCATAAAGTTAAATGGATTTATAGACTTATTTGTTTAAATATACAAAAGACTTATTTGTTTAAATATACAAGAGAATAGTTTTAAAGGCACAAATTGAAACTGTCCTCTTTTCAGTGTAAACCAGTAGGAGGAGAACCCCCAGGAAAATCTGTAAAATTTTTGACAGAAAATATTAATTTTCCATGAAGACTGTGCCTTTCAGAAAGATATGGAGTGGTGGGAAGAAATAAAAAAAAAAAAAGACTCGAGGAGAGGAGACTTGAAGAGAGGAGACTCGAGGAGACTCAAGGTGAGGAGACTCGAGTATACTCGAGTATACTTGGGAAGGGAAGGGAAGGGAAGGGAAGGGAAGAATTAATAGCTAATATGGGTAAACTCATACATCTCAGAAATTAAAAATTAATTTAAAAGTGCTGCCTACTCAAAATTTGATGATAAGTAATTAGAAATAAATATTAAATTAGTATCACTTTCAGAATTTTTAGCTAACATTTTATTGTACTGGATTATACAGTATTGTATTTTAACTTTTTAATGGCCATGTATTTATTTCTCACCCTCTCAGTTATTTACAGTGAATTCCCTGACCTAGTGAAGGGACTCTGGTGATTTAATGACCACCACATAAACTGTAAAGGAAAACAGGGCTGAACCTTCAGTGCTGCTTCTTCTTCTTCCTTTTTTTTTTTTTTTTTTTATATATGAAGTAAGGAAATTTTGTACAACCTCAATAAAAATATTAGTTAGTCAAAATGTTAATTCAAAGTCAGTCTTAAGTTCATGAATCTTTAGAAACCTTTTGATGAACCTCATTTATGTTTGGCATTTGTAATGAAACACAATACCATAAAAATTTCTTATGGTTTTGGGATGCAAATATTTTGAGCATAATTGTTATTACTTTGAAGGCACAACAAACCTCATTGAACAAGTCTTCACTAGGTGTAAACTGACAGCTCTGCAGATTTCACTGTGTGCAAATACCCTTCATGATTTGCTCCTTTGATTAATAAGCAATATTTGTTATTGATCCCAATTAAAAAGACAAAAACAATACTGTACTGTATGAAGAAATATGCAAGTTTTATACTGATGTTATACAAGATTTTAAGATCCATTTTGACACCTAAAGAAATGAACTTTTTGCCTAGAAAATAGATGTCATTATAACTGCAATAAATATGCTGACACATTACTTACTGTTATGCATTCAATCAATATTAATCAGATTAATTTTTTTTTGTTTAATCTGTAGTATTTTTCCTGTCAGAACACCATTAGTTATGCAAAAGTGGCCTTACATCGTCAAACTGAGAGACTCATCTTGGTTATTCTCGGTTATTTTGAGTACAAGTACAATCCACCCTGACTGCTGGTCTGCCCTTGGGAGGCAAGCAATTTGGCTGTTATTATAATGAGGTGTGGCTCATCATAAGGGTGATACTAATGGTGTTTAAGCAAATAGGGACTCAAGCCTACTATACAATTTCTTTCATTTTTAAAGACTGCATTTAGGAATAATGGTTGAGTATTGTAGCATTTTTGTTCATTCCATGTCTTCAGGGGTTGAGATATCCTCCACTGGACTGTTTTGATACTAACAGAAAGGCACGTTTGGAACATGAAATCCCTGTATCTGTTCCTTCAGGCAATTTGTTCACGGCATAATTCACATCTGATGAATACTTGGTGACACTGAATGGTCCAGTTAAGAGATTGGCACTAATTTTGCAGCAATGGTCTCTGCTGCATGTGTTTCTGAGTGGGAAGGTATTTTTCACCAGTTCATGAAAATTTAAAAATCACTTGTATCTGTTTGTGATCATAATATTACTTTCTGTCCTGTAATTTCGTACTGAAGTTGCCCTACAGTGGTTGTGTTTATTCTTGTGTATCTGAGATGTGATATACTTTATAATTTTCCCAATTTTATGAAGACTACAAGGTGTGGAAAAAAATACAGCATCATTTACATCACAAGGTGTTGTCTTCATGCAAAGAAAAAGTTTGTCATTAAAATAAATGAATAAAAAAAACTTTTATGATTTTTTTTCTCAGTTCCTCCATCTGAACAATGTTAATGAGTGATTATTTTGATTAAAACTGAATGCCTTAAAGTGTAACCAAAAAAAGTCCAATAAATCATAATTGCCTCAGTACAGGATATTGGGATTTTAAGTTTTACAGATATATTAAGGACTTGCCAGATGGAGGAACAAACCATATGACACAAAATTACATTCTGTAGAGTCTTTCAAGGCATTTCCCAAGCGTGGATATTGAACAGGTATTACTGACAATATCTAAGAACTAAACAACAACAAAATCCTAGGGAGTGTGGAGAAAATTCCAGAGTAACTGCAACATGACCTTCTTATTCAAGAGTTTGTGTATAACTACATTAATGTAGAAAATTCTCCCCATCACTTTCCATTGACATGAAAACATGATACAATTTATTTTATTATTTAATCTTTCATTCTTATCATTTAATCTTTCATGAAGCATTTTTCACTGCCTGGAAAAAATAGGAGAATTGTCAAGCAAAAACACAGGAGGCCTGCATAGATGAACAAGGAGCTCCTGGACAAACTCAAAGAGAAAAAGAAGATGTACAAGGACATGTAGTCTGGGAGGAATACAAAGAAATCATCTGAGAATCCAGGGAACAGGTTAGGAAAGCTAAAGCCTTATTAGAATTAAATTCAGCCAGGGATGTCAAAGGCTGCAAGAAAGGCTTCTACAAGTATGTCAGTGATAAAAGGAAGACTGTAAACTGTGGGCCCTACCCTGAAAGAATCGGAAGACCTGGTTACCTGGGATATGGGGAAGGTAGAGTTACTCAATGACTTTTTTCCCTCAGTCTTCAGTGGCAAAAAATGCCCTAGTCATATAGCCCAAGTCTCAGAAGGCAGACAGGGACAGAAAATGAAGAACCACCCACTGCAGGAGATGATCAGGTTCAAGATCATCTAAGGAACTGCACTGGGTTTATGTGGCAAGGTTTTGGTAGCAGGGGGCTGCAGGGGTGACCTCTGTGAGAAGAGTCCATGTTGGATCAGCGCCAGCTCCAGCCGGCTTCAAAAGGGACCCGCAGCTGACCAGAGCTGACCAATAAGTGATGTTGTTTGCACCTCTGTGAGAGCAGACTTAAGAAAGGGAAAAAAAATCTGCTCTACAACAGCAGCTGGAAGAGTGAGGAGTGAGAAACAGCCCTGCAGACACCAAGGTGCGTGAAGAAGGAAGGAGAGGAGGTGATCCAGGTGCTAGAGGAGAAGTTCCCCTGCAGACTGTGGAGAGACCCATGGTGGAGCAGGTTGTCTCCATGCAGCCCATGGGGTACCATGACAGAGCAGATCTCCATGGTGCAGCCTGTGGAGGAGCCCATGGTGGCGTAGGTGGATGTGGCCTGGAGGACGCTGCAGCCCATGGAGAGCCCCTGCAGGAGCAGGCCCCAGGGCCAGAGCTGCAGCCTGTGGAGAGAAGCCCACGCAGGAGCAGAGGGTCTGGGGGGGGCTGCCGCCCATGGGAGACCCGTGCTGGAGCAGTTTGCCCCAGACGGATGGACCCCATGGTATGGACACATGTTGGAGCAGTTCTTGAAGAGCTGCTGCCTGTGGAAAACCTATGCAGGATCAGTTCGGGAAGGATGGCATCCCATGGGAGGGACCCCATGCTGGAGCAGGGGCAGAGAGTGACCTTGAAGGAGAGGCAAAGATGAAGCTTTAGGGACTGACCACAGTCCCCATTCCCCATTCCGCTGCGCTGCTCAGGGTGAAGGTGTAGAAGAGAGTGATTTGGGGGAAGGTATTTTTAGTTTGTTTTTAGTTTCTCTCTGCTTTAGCCTGTTAGTAATAGGTAATAAATTTCATTAATTTCCTTATGCTGAGTCTGTTTTGGCTGTGATGATGATTTTTGAGCTATCTTCCTGTCCTTATCTCACTCCTTGAGCCCTTTCCATCGTATTTTCTCTCCCTTTTCCTTTGAGGAGGGGGAGTGAGAGAGCAGTTGTGGTGGAGTTCAGCTGTCCAGCTAGGTAAAACCACCACAGCAACCTGAAGGTGCAATTCTATGGGACTTGATGAGAGGCATTCAAGGGTCCTGAGAGAACTGGTGGATGAAGTTGTTAAGTCAATGTCCATCATATTTGAGAAGTTGTGGCAGTCTGATGAAGTTCCCACTGACAGGAATAAGGGAAATATAAGCCTCATTTTTAGAAAGGAAAAAAAGGAAGACTTGGGAAACTACAGGCCAGACAGTCTCCTCTCTGTGTCTGTCAAGATCATGGAGCAGACCCTCCTGGAAATTATGCTAAGGAACACTGAAAACAGAGTTGATTGGTGACAGACAACATGGCTTCACTAAAGCCAAATCATGCCCAACAAATTTTGTGATCTCCTATGACATGGTTACAGCATTGGTGGATAGGGAAAGAGCAACTGACATCATCTACCTAAAGCTGTGCTAAGCATTTTATGTGGCCTATAGAGCATCCTTGTCTCTAAATTGGAGAGAGATGGACTGGACACTTGGTGGATGAGGAATTGGCTGGCTGATTGCACTCAGAGAGTTGCAGTCAACATCTCGACGTCCAGGCAGAGAACTGTGACAAGTGGTGTTCCTCAGGATTCGGTACGGAGACTGGCCCTATTTAACATCTTTGCTGGTGACACGGACAGTAGGATTGAGTACACCCTCAGCAAGTTTGCAGACAACATCAAGCTATCTGGCGCAGTCAACACGCTGGAGGGAAGGGATACCATTCAGAGAAACCTGGACTGGCTTGAGAGGTGGGCCTGTGCAAACCTCATGAAGTTCAACTAGGCCAAGTGCTATATCCTGCACCTGGGTTGGGGCAATCCTAAGCACAAATACAGGCTGGGTAGAGAATGGATTGAGAACACTCCTGATGAGAGGGAATTTGGGAGTATTTTTGGATGAAACACAACACAGTGACAACATGCACTTGCAACTCGGAAAACCAACCATATCCCAGGCTGCATCAGGAGCAGCGTGGTCTGAATTTTGGTTACTTGAAGTGTTAAAACAATAATAATGGTAATTGTTGTGGTCTGAAAACAAATGAGGAAAACTATCTCTTTATATATTTATGTAGAATTACTTGCTATCAGTTTAACCTACAACTTGAAGCAACATATATACAGGGTCTGCAGATCAAATCAAAAGCACTCTGAATCTATCCTTGTATGTGACACTGTTAAATATTACACCTCACTCTGCAAGGACTGCCCTTAAAAGACTGCCCTTTAGTTGATTTTACTAGGCATATATACAGTAACTTTCTTTCAATAAAATTTTCTGTGAAGTCCTGGAACATCTTTATGAGAAGTGTATTGGTCATTTTTCTCATAGTAGATACTTTAAAGTATCTTTCTTTAATTTAATTAACCAGGAATTTAGAGTTACCAAGATAGAAACTGTGTGTAATTCTTTGTGAAAAAGCAAGTGTTTCAGTGGTTAAAAATATGTGAGTTATAAAACTACCTTTATACATGTAAAATTTTTTAAAGCAAATTTTAAAGTAGAAATCTTGATACAAAGCTTCATGTTTCTATATAATCAAGAAAATATATACTTGTGGTGTTAGTTGTGTTCTGAGTAGTTTTCTATCCTGTGCAGTAACTTTGGTTTAAATTTTAGTAACTGGAGGTCATGATGTCATTGTAAGACTTTTCTTTTTTGTAGTTTGAAAAAAAACTAATCTAAAAACAAAAGCAAGGAAATATCTTAAAGGTCACTACTTCATTATTATCCTGTCAAATGATTGGTAATTAATCACTTTGTTAGAAAATACATTTAAAACCGTACCATTTAAAGAGGTTCATTACTTTCATCTTCCTTCCCTTGGACTATGGAAGTTTCAGTAAAATCATAAACTGTCTTGCCAAAGAATACCTACTTTTTTGTCTTTTGAGTACCTGATGGGAAATGAGAGTTTTCAAATAATTTTCATTCTCACTGTGTTCAAAGCAGAAAATAGAAACAGACAGACAATTTTTGAAGCTAGAAAAGTTCCTTTCTGGCACGTGCAGTGTGCTGTTGCCATATGCTAATATCCTGTCATTTGTCTGAACATGTTTCTGCATGAACGCTCCACTAGGGCCCCCATGGCATATTTACATGTGAACTATAAACACATTCTTAGAGTCTTGGAAACCTTAAAAGTGCTTGATAGCTAGTGCTTGCTAGGAATACCAAGAGGCCTTCTAATTTAACCAGTGTACTAAAAAGGAACATCATATTTCATTGTAAAACTATGTAATGTTAAACACTGTGTGACACAATATACCTCCATGAACTATGACAGAATGTAACGACTTCGGACTATTGCCTGGATATTTAAGGTGTAGCTGTATTTGGGGGAAAAATACTTCATAGGATAATTTCCTTACTTTCTAAGGAAAGAATAATCTGAACATATTTCAGAACATGATCAGAATAGGTAAGCAGTACTTCATATTAAGGAATTATTGATTTAGAGAATATTAAAAGTTCTTATCTATAAAGACTGATAATGATGATTCTGATACTGTCAGGAGAAAGTAGGTGAGCAGGATGAATAGCTGCATAATAAACGTTATCTGTCCAAACCAACCTTCCTTCCTTCCTTCCTTCCTTCCTTCCTTCCTTTCTTTCTTTTTCTTTTTCTTTCTTTCTCTCTCACTCTCTTTCTCTCTCACTCTCTTTCTCTCTTTCTCTCTTTCTCTCTTTCTCTCTTTCTCTTTCTTTCTCTCTCTCTTTCTCTCTCTCTTTCTCTCTCTTCCTTCCTTCCTTCCTTCCTTCCTTCCTTCCTTCCTTCCTTCCTTCCTTCCTTCCTCCCTTCTTTCTGATGAGTTCAGAGTACTAGTCTTCAATTCTTCCAGTATTCCAGTGGCACTAGAATGTGCACATAGAGAAATCCAATGTCCAATGTCCAACGTGCACATAGAGAAATCTTTATCAGATTATACATTTTTTTGTGTGTGTGTGGCTGATGTAGGAAGAAAGAATCTTGCATTGCAATAATCTGAATTTACATTGGTCACCCTAGTTAACACTGTCTTCCTGACTAGAAAATGTCCTGTTAGTTATGTAAGGTAATGTACTATTGCAGAATTTCTTCCTGTGCCTGCAAGCAAAATGTGAAGACCATAATTCTCTTTCTGTGGATGAGAAAGAAGTGTTCTTGAAAACATTTGGAAATATATGAAAACTTTATATAAAGCATCTGCATTATGCCTTACAGTAGGTCTGCAATGTAGTGTGAAATTAAATATTTTTTCTAAATTATTTTCCCATATTTGAAAATACCAAACCAGCAAGCAAACAGACAAACAAACAACAACAACAACAAAACACACACACACAAAAAAAACACCTCTTTTCTCCTTTGCTTTCCTTTTAGCTCTGAACTTAAACACAAGGTCTGGTGATTCCTTCTGATAGCCTTTCCTGGATTTATTTCTCAATAATGACACTTTGGGGAGCAATTCTATAGGGAATGAGATTGATCACCCATCACTACTGCTGATGTGCTGTTTAACCAAGCTGGTGAACCATAAACTGTCATCAGAGAGGGTATCAGACTAACAGTGTGTATCATGCAGCTTACTCTGCTGTGCACCTAACAATGATGATAATTCTCTTAGTATATTAGACAGCACAAGGACCTGTTAAACAAAGTACTGGAGTGGTACACTTCACATGACCCAAAAAAGAAACCAAATCCTTCTAGACAGGCCAAGTGGTGACATAAAATGAAGCTGTAGGTCATGGAGCAAGAAGTCTAGCACTTCGTGCTTTAATAGGACTTTGACATACAGACAGGATTTCAGAAGCTGAAGCTTTCTTTAATAACAGTAGATATGCTCTAAAAATCATAGCTAGCTCTTTTAAGAAATGAAGAAGACTTCTTCCAAAATCATGTCAACATTTTCCAAAGAAATAAGAAAAAAAAGAAAATTTTAAAGGAATAAACATCATTTATATTTTTAATTATTGCTAAATATCATGCATCTGGTGTTGCAATGCTGCAAACTGTATCAACACAATTAAAAAAGTTATGATTACTAGATAAAGTTTATGATCCAAGGCCCCAGACCTATGAATTTTTAAGGACAAATCCTCAAGGGATGTACACAGATCGATGAAGATGTACATAATCTGATGATTGACATTTGTGTTCTTTTTTTACCTTGTATGCATAATTCCTGCTACTGACTTCAGTGGAAATAGTCACATTCCATCTTTTCATGCTTTTATTTTTATCTCCTTTCATGCAATTAGGTTTATGGGAGATCAAAGCTTAAATTCGTCCTGGTTTTTCTACCTCAAATTGTTGAAGCTTGAGGTTCTGTGGCTTGTTTTTTTTTTTTTTTTTTTTTTTTGGGGGTGGGGTGGGGAGGTGGCTCATGATTCTATTCTATTCTATTTATTTATTTATTTGTTTGTTTGTCTATTTTCCTTTCTGAGTTGATCATTCAAAAGATCTAGATGGGAATATTCAAGCAATAGTTTGGAGGTTTTAGTCCCCAGATAATGCTGCAGAGTGTGTTGTGGTGAATGTCTCAGATATAGCAGTGTCCTCTCAGACTTGTAGAAATGCCACCCCCAGTCCTGTCTGTAGACAAGAGAATTAAGTTTTATCTATTCATTTATTTAGTTAGTTAGTTATGTTTAATTTTTAGTTAACGATACCTCTTGTCACACAAAATAGAAACACAAATTTTTTACCGATTTTGTCATTTGTCATGTTTCTTAAATACTACCTTGTACTACCTTGAACATTGCATTTTTTTTTTTTTTCCCTTGAAGTTACAAAGGATGCATGCTAACTGACCAGCCATCTCATTTGGTGTGCTGATTCAACAGATAGGTCCCTTCAGTTGCCAGTGTAGAGAAGAAGCCTTTGCACCAAAGGACACTTTCTTTGTCTACTATAGAAAGAAAAAAGGAATTAAACCCAATATTGGAAATTTATTATTTGCTGATTTACAAGCCCTCAATAAAGTCAGAATGTTGTTCCAGTCAAATTCCCAAGAAATCCTCTGACTGAGGATATTTTATAATTTGCCTTTGACTCAAAGACATGAGCATACACTGAGAGCGCAACAAGTATGCTATTTGCCTCACTACCTCTACTACTCTAAGTGAACT
>NC_066362.1:166736093-166761093 GCF_013377495.2 Cygnus atratus
GTAGAGTGCCTTAGATATACACCTCTGAAGTACAACACTCTCCTTGTTCAAACATGAATTCAGCTTGTCAAGAGACTTTTCTTATTCTCAGTGTTCTACATCCACTTCCCAACAACAAACACTTGTGTTTGAAACAACAGCAGTTGTGGACATGTGAATCTGAATTGCTGCCACCTGAGTTAATTGCTTTAGATAGGAAAAGAGACATACTAGATAGTTTATACTGCTAAAATGAGGTACGGAAACAGAAAAGGTAACCTTCACAAAGAAAGCTCTGTCCGCATAAGATCTGATTTGCTTACTGGAGATTCCTTTCACTAAGTACTTAAAAATATTTTTCTGACAAAAACAAGGTGTTAAGGTAGTTAAGATTAATCTGGTACACCATGTGTGCTTCACATTAAAGATGTAACATAATGTGGATCTGGGCTAGCTAGTCCTGTAAGGACAAGCTGTAGTTCAGTTAGAAAGCAGTATAAGATAGATGTAACTTGTTGCTGAGGACGTTATGTTTTTTGACCAAGTACTTCTTATCTAGATCACAAAGGTGTCTTTGGAAGTCTGCTCATTTTTTGGACCATGACTGTCCTTAGATCAGAGGTTGTTCTCTATCTGAGTGTTGTGGCTTTTCTCAGCTGGGCAGCTGAACTCGACTACAACAAGGGGAGAAAATACGATGAAAAGGGCTCAAGTATTGATATAAGGACAGGGAGATCAATCACCAGCTACCATCACTGGCAAAACAGACTCAGCATAGGGAGACTAATGAAATGTATTACCTATTACTAACAAGCTAGAGCAGTGAGAAACAAATAAACACACAAACAAACAAACAAAAAAACTATAAACACCTTGCCCCCAACCACCCTCTTCTACATCCTCTCCCCCTGAGGAGCCCAGGAGGGTGGGGAATGGGGGCTGCAGTCAGTCCCTAAAGCTTTGTCTTCACCACTCCTTCATGGTCACTCGCTGCCTCTGTTCCACATGGGGTCTCTCCCATGGGATGCCGTCCTTCCCAAACTGAGCCTGCACGGGCTTCCCACAGGCAGCAGCTCTACAAAAACTGCTCCAACATGTGTCCATACCACTGGGTCCATCCGTCTGGAGCAAACTGCTCCAAAATGGGTCCCCCACAGGCAGCAGCTAGCCCAAACCCCCTGCTCCTTCATGTGCTCCTCTCCATGGGCTGCAGCTCCGGTCTGGGGCCTGCTCCTGCAGGGGCTCTCCATGGGCTGCAGCCTCCTCCAGGCCACATCCACCTGTTCCACCAGGGGCTCCTACACGGGCTGCAGCATGGAGATCTGCTCCACCGTGGGTCCCATGGGCTGCACAGGGGCAGTCTGTTCCACCATGGGTCTCTCCACAGTCTGCAGGGAAAATCTATTCCAGCACCTGGATCACCTCCTCTCCTCTCCTTCTTCACTGACCTTGGTGTCTGCAGGGCACTCCACACTCTCCCAGCTGCTATTATACTGCAGGTTTTTATTATTTATTTATTTATTTATTTATTTATTTTCCTTTTCTTAATTCTGCTCTCACAGAGGCACAAACAACATCACTTATTGTCTCGGCTCTGGCCAGCTGCAGGTCCCTTTGGAGCCAGCTTAAATTGGCCCTTATCTAACATGGGGCAGCTAATGGATTCTTTTCACAGAGGCCACCCTTGCAGTCCTCTGCTACCAAAACCTTACCACATAAACCCAATACAGTGATCTGTGACGGGTGCTGCTCAGAGGGGATGGAAGCAATGTATATGGTCTCCAATGAAACGGCAGCTCTGCAAGTTTTCAGGTTACTTCATGGAAAGGCAGTCTGATGACTGAAAGAATAGATTTTTTTTTTTTAATCTAAAGTACTTAATATTCTAGATGTCTGTCTTAGTCCTTGAAGTAAATTTTAGCTCAGACACTACCCAAAAACTATTTAAAAGGTTATTCTTTGTGGAACAATTCTTTCAAAAATCCAGAAATGGTCTTACCAAGGCAGTAATGAAATCAGGGGATGAAAGAGCAAAACATTGACAATGGGAGGAAGAACTAATGCGGTTGAAGCACGAGGATACTCTCAGAACAATCTTGTGCAAAAAGCTGCAGTGACGAGTAATACTGTATTTTCTGATTCATACTAGCTAATACCATTAAAAATGTCAACCCTTTTCTGAAGCTGGCCAGCATGTGGGATCCCGGTATCAGTTCAGCTCCAAACAGCCCTAGAGCAGCCATAGCATAGCCATGTATGTTTTGATTGTTTCCAGTTTTCCTTTGCCTAGCATTACACTTTGATAACTAAACTATTGTGATCTTAAAGATTCTATACCTTGCTTCCCTTCTCATTATTGCACTAGAAGGAAAAATGTAATAGGTCTTATCAGCTGGTCCATAGGAAAAATCTTATTGCATATACTGGGTTTGTCTGGGAAGGAGTTAAATTTCTCTATAGCAGCCTGTACGATAATGTGCTTTGCATTTATAGTTAAAAAAAACAGTGCTGATAAGACACCAACATTTGGTTGCTGAAGGGTGTCTGCACAGTGTCAAGGCTTTCTCCCTGTCCATCTCCACACACCACCACCCACTCCATTCTGACCCCTCCCCCCCAAAAAAAAAAAAAAAAGGAAATAGAGCAAGAGGTTGTGAAGGGACAGCTGACCCAAACAGCCCAAAGGGATATTCCATACCATATGACGTAACGTTAAGCAAAAAAAACTCAAGGAAAGGAGAAGGAAAGGGGGACAGTCATGGTTATGGTATTTGTCTTTCTAAGCATCTGCTGTGCATTCTGAGATGTTGCTTCCCAGGAAGTGGCTGGACATCTGCATGCTGATAAAATGGAGTGAATTCCTCTTTTAGCTTTGTTTGTGTGCACAGCTTTTTATTTTCCTATTAAATAGTGATTATGTTGGTCCACGGATCATCTGGCCTTCTTTCTATTTTCTCCCTATCCTGTGGGACAGGGGATTGAGTGAGAGTCAGGGTGGCTGTTTGGTGGCTGGTTGATATCAACCCATCATGTTACAAAACAGTGCCAAACCTTAAATAACTAAAATAAGAAGGCAAGTAAAAACAGTGACTTTAATGAAGAATGTTCATAATTGTTCCTTGATATGGAGTTGCTGCTTTAGTTTTAGTTGAAAAGCAAACAGAGAGAAACCAAAAACATTTTGTATTCCCACCTCCCTTTTTTTTTTTTTTTCCCAAAATATAATTCTGAGATGGAGTCAAATTCTAATGACTGGAAATCTTTGTGTTTCTACTGCATACTGGAATTATCTTTTGCTTCAACTTGCTAATTATAATGAATACCAATGTTAATACTAATGATAAGAATAATAGAGAATTACAACATCACCCAGGAAAACAAACAAGCAAAACCAATCCCCCCAGTAATTTTTACTATTTTTTTTTCTGTTTGCATTGCTTTAAAAAGAATTTTTCCACATATGTGTTTTGCAGTATGAAATACATGGCCATCCATCATATAACCTGGTGTTCAACACTTGAAATTTCAATTTCAAGTCAAAGCACAAAAAACTTGTTCTGCAGATTCTTCATGTGGGCCACTTTCAGCTTCTAACTAATCAATAAGATTCTGGGACTGTAAGTCATTTTGATCTGATTATTTAGAAATAATACAATCTGGTGTGTATTGCATGTTTTATTTAGAGAAGAGAAAGTATGGAATATCACCTTGACCATACCTCATTTCCAGAAGTAGGCGCTTATTCGATAAAAGTTCAGAAGTTCCTCCAAATAGCAAGTCTAGAGACTGTTTATAGTTCTCCTATAGTTCATCAGCCTTCTTATTCCAAAAGGAGGCCTACAGGAAAGCTGGAGAAGGACTCTTTATCAGGAAATGTAGTGATAGGACAAGGAGTAATGGATTTAAACTGAAAGAGGGGAGATTTAGATTAAAGAAAAAATTCTTTCCTCAGAGGTTGGTGAGGCACTGGAACAGGTTACCCAGATAAGTTGTGAATGCACCCTCCCTGGAAGTGTTGTATGCCAAATTGGATGGGGTTTTGAGCAACTTGTCTACTGGAAGGTGTCCCTGCCCATGCAGGGGTGTCGGAACTAGATGATCTTTAAGGTCGCTTCCAACCTGAGCCATTCTATGATTAATCTGGTACCCTGGAAATAAAGACAGGTATTATGATGAAAAATATGGAAGTTAGAGTCCAATCCTGCAGTGAGATCTACCGAGGTGCAACCTCAAGTCTGTACAGAAACCATCTAAATCAATGCTATTCTGTCAGAGCACAGGGGAAGTCCCACTTGGATTGCAGTTCAAGGTCTGGATCTGGTCAAAAGATCATGAAATGAACAACTGAAAATGAGTAAGTGATAGCATGAATGAACTATATAATCAGCCTCCTTTAGAAAAACAAAAAGTACATATAGACTATATCATCAAAGAAATGAGTTAAAACTGTTATGAAGATGCCTCATCATTTCACTGATAAGAGTAGGAATGTAGGTGATTAAACTGGATAATTCAGTCTATGACATGCTAAGCTGTTAAGCTGGTAAAGGAAAATTTTCTTTTGTTCTTCAAAGACATTTTTTATGAAGAGGTTTTTATTTACCAGTATGTACCAGGATTCAATAAGATCTTAGGTATGTTCATCCATTTTACTTTCAACTGCAGGTGGATAAGTAAATATAAAATTATTTTAATATGATAAATATTAAATATACATATGTTACTATATGTTTTTCCTTTCATTGGGTTTTCCCAATTTAAATTTTCAAAATAAATGACAGAGTTGTTAAGGCTGTAGAGGATTTTTTCCTGTCCTCTCTTGATTTATTGCTGCTGAGTGTAAACTGATCTGGAAACAAGTGAGAATTCCCCTGCGAAATGTTCTAAAATCCAAATTCCTCAAGGAGAGGAGAAAAATATTTGAGCAGAAACAATAATCCCCACGTGTATAAGCTTTGAATAATAACAGCCTGGTTTCAACGTTTCTTTTGTTCATGATGTATCAATCCAGTGTGAAAGAAAACATAAAAACAGAACATATATAAACCAAATGTGCAACAGCAAAAGCTTTAACAAACCCTAATTATTCAGGTGGTTAAGAAACAAGCTAAATAGCAGCACTAGTACACTGTAAATTCTTGAGGCTGACACAGAAGTGGTTATGACAGCTTTCGCATTATCTCATTGCAGTATCAAGGCAGTAGTCGCAGCTGGCTCATATGTCAAAATGTGTCAGGACTTAAATGGTAAAACAGGAGTGCAACAGCAATTGGCTTTTCAATCAATAATGCAATCAATATATTTCACAGATATTTTCCCATATCTAAATTACTCTGCAGAGATGAGGTAGCCTGACTGAGTGTTTATAAATCAATAAAACGCACAGCTAAAGGACATCTACTCCTGTTCTTTCACTTCAAGGTGCAGTTTCCTTTTTATTTCCAACTCTCTCTTATTTAAGTACGTACTTTTGAGGAAAAACAGACCTCTTTTTGTGCACAAATCAGTTTTGCATTCCGTTCTAACTACAGACTATTTTTATTACTAATTGTGTTATTTCA
This sequence comes from Cygnus atratus, assembly GCF_013377495.2. Taxonomy (NCBI): domain Eukaryota; kingdom Metazoa; phylum Chordata; class Aves; order Anseriformes; family Anatidae; genus Cygnus; species Cygnus atratus. Next base: position 166,741,634 of record NC_066362.1, read on the forward strand.
GTTATAAATATGTGTAAGAGAGTTTATCTAGGCAACGGATCTAAGAATTAACAGCATTCATTTCAGATTTGTAATGCACTTATAACCAGATACTTTAAGTAATATTACATTTTGTCTAAATACAGTACAATGCACATAATTTCACCCCCTCCACCACCTCTTCTTTTTTTTCCCCATGCAACAGAATTCCAGATGAATCTCAGTGATAGCTGATGGAACAGCTTCTTCTCAAAACACCACTGTTTTGATTTTTTTTCACTAGTTTATTTCATTAGCAGCAGCAGATGTATAAAAGGTGATAACCTGTTATGATACTGTTATATGAAGTTACAGAATTTTCCTTACCCTCTGCATTATTATTTATTTTATTTTATTTTATTTTAGTGAAGTGACTACAGGTAAGAATTTATATATCAATACCTATCATCAGAATGAATCCAGAGGAGAACCTAATTTGATGATTTTCCTGCATATGACTAAAATATATTCATGTACTTATAGGTATATAATACATACAGAGATACATACAAATACATGTGAAGCATTGTAACACTGGAGTTGATTATATGAGCTAATGCATAGAGGCATTCATTATTGTTATGTGCATTACACATTTTGTTTCAACCATTGTAAGAAATGAAGAATGTGTTTCTAAGTATGCACTTTTAATCTGAAAACAACAACAAACAAACAAACAAACAAAAACAAAAACCTTATTCCTCTTCTGCTTGCAAATTCTGTCAGGCATGAAACAGAGAGCAACAAATACAAATACATCTTTCAGGTAAGACAGTCATATTCAGTCAAGAAGTACATAAACCTGAGCAAATTACACTTCCTAATCAACGTGTTCCATTAAAAATAGATTGTCATGTTGGTGAACACCAACTAATCCTATCAGGTTATATCTTTAGATCACATGCTGTGTTATTCTCTCAATGTACACAATTTCTCACACTAGCGAGAATTTTAATTGGTTATTAAGACTGAATCTTCTGCTATATCATAGCATTTTAGAGTAAATGCAACTAAGATGATTATTATTATTATTATTTTTTGGACACTGCTTTACTTAAAACGTTCCACAGAACCCTCTCCTCCTCCTCCCCCCCCCCCCGCAAATTCTTCATCTTTTTGAAGATGCATCTGAAAAATATGATGAACTATGAATATTTTCATTATCTTGATATAAGTATTTATCAGTTTCATTACAGTGAAGAAAGACTACAATCAGAGATGTCTATTTTTAAAAAAGAAACATTAAACAAATATTAAAAGTGACATTATCATAGAATGCTCTGAGTATTCTTCATTAGTATTATTTTGATAAGGCTATCAAATTACTAAAACTTTTTTTTTTTTTTTTACAGATTTTGGAAATATTTTATTGTTTTAGTGACTGAGCTCCTAAGTTAAAAGTATCATTAAAACTATTCTCATCCACTGTATACGTGTCAGAAAAATTTTAAGACATTTGAAAATCCATTAAACTTCCATCCGAAAATGTATCTCAAGCTGCAAATCAAACTTCTAGCAACCATAAAATGGTTAATACATTTATATTGAGAAACTGTAATATGAGTGAACACTGCTGGGAACTTGAAATTGAAACTGGCTGAAGAATGCCCCCGGTGACATGAACTTTATTTAAGCAAAAGCTGGTCAAAATGTAGTAGTTGAGCCTTGAAATATGGCACCAACATTATCTAAATTTTCTGTTTTCTGTTTTGCAAAAGTTGCCCAACATATTTTTCTGGGAATATTTCCCTTGTGTTTGCCTTATAGAGGACGACAAAATAAATAAATAAATAAATAAATAAATAAATAAATAAATAACCATACACACACACACACACACATATATATAGTAGCCCTTTGAGAAACGTCTGGTTTTGTGTGTATTACGTGTAGGCATCTCTGCATTATGCAAAACCAGCTTTCTAACTTGAAGGTCAAATGCTTAGACTTAATCACAGCGCCTCATGTTTTCTTTCCAAATAATCATCCCTCCTGTGTGAGGTTGACTGAGGAACTTCAGTAGTCTCAAATCTGGGTGAATAATCTGTAAATGTTCATGAATTTAAAGCTTGATTTAAGAGAAAGGAAAGTGAAGGGAAAAGGGAAAGAGATGGGAAAGGGAAAGGAAAAGGGAAAGGGAAATGGAAACAGAAACGGAAACGGAAAAGTGGTAGAAATAAGATCATTAAGTAAAACAGTATTTGCACACTGTTCTGTTATAAATATGAAGCTCTGAAATCTGAGAGGTATGCATGACAGTTCATAGTAGTCATGTATATTTGCTAGTTTCAAATGCAGTTGTGCTGGATTCAGATGGGTGTGGGAATAGCAAACGACTTATTTATTTTGAGAATAACTATAAAAACAACAAATTAAAGTCTCTTTAAACATTCATATTTAGACATAATGAAATGGAACATGCATAGAAAAAATAAATGTATAAATTACACTTTCACTGGAAGTGTTAGCAGATCTGTCCTTTTTTCTGCTGGGATAAAATTAATTTTCTTCATAGTAGCTGGTATGGTGCTGGGTTTTAGTTTAGGATGAAAATAATGTTGATAACACACTGATGTTTTAGTTTTTGCTGAACAGTGCTTACACTGAGTCAAGGACTTTTCAGCTTCTCATGCTGCCCCACCAGCAAAGAAGTTGGGGGTGCACAAGAAGCTTGGAGATGTGCTCAACAATAAAACTGGGGTGAATTGGCTGGGGGGACTGTTTTGCTCGGGGACTGGCTGGGTGTTTTTTGTCTGGTGGTGAGCAATTGCATTGTGCATCACTTCTTCTCCTTCTTCTCTTTCTTCTCCTACTTGTCCTTCTTGTCCTTCTTGTCCTTCTTGTCCTCCTCCTTCTTCTTCTTCTTCTTCTTCTTCTTCTTCTTCTTCTTCTCCTCCTCCTCCTCCTCCTCCTCCTCCTCATTTTCATTCTTGTTCTTGTTCTTGTTCTTGTTCTCGTTCTCGTTCTTGTTCTTGTTCTTGTTCTTCGTGTTCTTGTTCTTGTTCTCCTTCTTCTTCTTCTTCTTCTTCTTCTTCTTCTTCTTCTTCTTCTTCTTCTTCTTCTTCTTCTCCAACTCCTCCTCCTCCTCCTCCTCCTTATTAAACTGTTCTCATCTCAACTGATAAGTTCTTGCATGTTTAACTTGCTCGATTCTCTCCCCCATCCCACTGGGGGCAGTGAGCAAATAGCTCTGTGGCACTTAACTGCCTGCTGGGTTAAACCACAACAAGGTCATTTAACAACTTGTATCATACAGTCAGCCCACTTTCTTAAAGACTATATAAAGAGTAAAGGTTAACCTGTGGACTGTAAACTATATTATAATTATATGAGTACATAAATCAATAAGTTCTCAAGGGTATAAACGATGGTAGAGGAAAACTACAGATGACAAAACAGGAACCAATGGCAGCATAATGATTAAAAGACCTAACAGCATCTCAGAGTGAACAAAGGGAGATGTAGCATCGACCTGATCAAGCTTGTATTCTTGGTCAAAGCAGAGGTTTTGAGTGTGAATTGTCAGCAACTAAGCTGTGTTAGAAACTACCAAACACATTTGTTTTATACCACACGAAGGTCTTATAAATCAGGTTGTCCACTATTTCTGTGATGTATTGTGAGTTCACAGGAAGAGAAAATCCTGTCCTCAGCCTAGGTAGTGGTGGTCCCTTATTCAGCTCTAAACAACTTGCCAGTTGGCTTATGTAGAACTTCATCTCACCAAAGTGGGCATCCAGTTTCTCTCCCAGCATCTCTCTACTATATCATGAATGTAAGTGCTAAAGATGTAAAATAGTTTGAGACATAGATATCTAAGTATTTTCAATGTCTATTGGTGTCCTGGTTTCAGGTAGGACAGAGTTAATTTTCCTCCTAGTAGCTGGCAGGGTGCTATGTTTTGGATTAGAATGAGAAGAACGCTGATAACATGCTGATGTTTTAATTGTTGTAGAGCAGTGCTTACACCAAGCCAAGGACTTTTCAGCCTCTCTCTGTCCTGCTAGCGGGCAGGCTAGGGATGCAGCAGGAGCTGGGAGGGGACAGACCCAGGACAGCTGACCCAAAGTGGCCAAAGGGGTATTCCATACCATCTGATGTCATGCTGAACAATATATAAGGGTGGCTGGGTGGGGTGGAGGGGGGGCCGGCTGCTCGGGGATAGGCTGGGCATTGGTCAACGGGTGGTGAGCAATTGCATTGTGCATCACTTATTTCGTACACATTATTACTATTAATACTATTATTATTATTGTTATTATTTTTCCTGTCTTAATAAACTGTCTTTATCTCAACTCACAGGCTTCACTTTCCCATTTCTCTCCCCCATCCCGGAGAGGGAGGGGGAGGGTGAGCGAACGGCTGTGTGGTGTTTGGCTGCCAGCCGGGCTAAACCACAACAATTGGATATCAAGGATGGATATCAAGGCCCAATTCAGTTGTCCAATACAGACATCTCTATCTTTTGGGGTGCCTTAACCTATTCCTCCTGGATACCAGTAACTTGTTCAAAGTGCATAAATCTCCCAAAGATTTTCTGTTATATCTGTCATCTTACATAGATATCTTCAATACCTAGAGTATTTCAGATGCTACTATTTGTCCTTGTGTGGGCAACTGACTGAACCCCAAATGTACGGGTACATCTTAGAAAAGGTGTGAAAAGGTGAAAGACTTTTCACGTGAGCTAAGTGCTGAGTTGTGAAAGACAGTTTTGTAAACCTATACAATAATTCTATGTTAAATTATACACCTTTCAGAGTTATTTCTATAAGCCTTATATAGAATACTCTGCTATCCAATAGCACTTTTCCAAAGTTTGGGAAATCTTTGCATGTACCATTCAAAGGAAAAGGAAAGACATCCCTACATGAGGAGTGTAGGGATACATTTCAATAGCAACTGAGAGTGATGATGACAGAATATGCTGAGACAAGACTGAACATCATATTCAACAGAGCACTCCTCAATTTTTTTAAAGCTATAATTTCTGTTACAAAATTCGAAAGATGTAGATAAATTATATTCAACATGAATAAATAGTTTACATACGGCTACAAAATTAACTGGTCATAAATACCTGTTATGTGAGTAAGCCATCTGAATTTAAAGGGCAGGTTTAGGGGCTTTATCCTTGCTACCAGGACTAATTCCGTTACTGTATTGTATGGTATTACATTGTGTCAACGCAAATCTGTTTTAAAATGCACACAGAGAATAAAATCAGTGTGAATCTTGCTCTTCAGCAACAGCTAAATATCAAACAATCAACTTCCTTATCACTTTTTTTTTTTTTAATTTTCAGAATATTCTAAGCAAAAAAAAAAAAAAAGGATAATAAGTTAGATAGAAACTCTTTTATCAAAATATCATAGGACAAAAACATTAAGTAAATTGTAACAAGAAACATTTGTCCAGTGTAATCTGATAAAAGAGAGATAATCTGTCAATAGAGTAAGTGATTCAATGGGAAGCTCAAAAAATGTGAAGGGTTTTAGTGCCTTTTTTTCTTAATATTTACTTTATGTTACTACAAATAGTGAAAATTAGCACAAAATAGTTATTCTGTTCTTTTCATAACAAGATCCTTAGCAGTAATAATTAATCTAATAAATAACCTTTAACTTCAGAATTTTTCATCCCTAGATCATATAGTTAATCTGGTTTGTGTTTCAAATTGTGTGTTTTGGAAGTCAGACAATTTATTTATGACAACCAGCAATGAGAAGCTGTAGTATTTCTGGTGAGGGATTCAAGTTGATAGAAGTGTGGAACACAACATTTGAGAATTTTTTTACTCTCTCAAGCCTAAACTACCATAGACAATGAATATGACCTTTCAGCTTTTAGCTGCTCAAATTTTAAATTTTTGTTGATCTGGGCAAAGAAGGCTGAGTATTCTGAGACACCAAGTCTGGCTCCAAGTGATAATGAATACAAACTCTGGAATGTAGCTAAGGAATACATTGTCCTTTTCCTACACAACGCTCTAGCTAGAGGAATAATTTTGAAGGACGATGAGAAAGCTTTTGAGTTGGATTTTTTTTTTTTCTTGCAGCACTGGGGGAATGCATTGACAGGAGGGGTGGGGTAGCTGAAGTCCTTGGAAAGAATTATATAAAAGAATAAAAGTTGAGATCACTGCATGTGGGGACATTGTACCATGAGATTACACATATTTCCACAACTAGAAAAATGAATAGAATTATACTTGCTTATAAGGATCACAAGAAAAGGACTAGCTGTAATAATAATAATAATTATTATTATTATTTTTATTATTATTATTAAAAATTGGGAAAAGTTTTTGGCCAAATATTAGTCAAAAATTAAAAAAAAAATAAAATGAAGGTACTGCATGTGCAGCTGTGACCAACACATCATAAGATCAGCTACTCTTTCTTGTGTTAAAAAATTTATATGAAACTCAGGATCTCATGGCTGTGCGTGCAAAAGCATTCCTTTGCCTCCTTGGTGCACAAGAGGTTCACCAGATGCTGAGGTTCACCAGATGCTACTGCCAAGAGGCACAGAACATAAAGCATTTGTTTCCCTAAGTAAAGGGAACTGCCATTTTAAAGGCTGAGGAGGTATTTCATCCAGACCCCATCTGCTGCTCCAGGAAGTTGCAGCAGATGTCCTGTAAGTCCTGTACCATATCTTTGCCTTTGGACAGACTGCATAAATAACATCACAATGAACTTTAGCTACTGAATATATATATTTGAATCCTGGATAGATTTTCAGAACAACTTTTTTATTTTATTTTTTATTTTTTTTTAAACTAAACAAACTAATGGGTTATAAGCTTACCAGCTTAGAGGGCTAAATTTAGGAAGTGGAAATATCACTTCATATTCCTAATCTCCTGTCAGAAGACATTGCTAAAAACCTCTTGTATCTCCAAGGAACAGAAGGATGTTGCATAGGCTGCAGAAGTTACCAGCAATTACATTTATACAGCTAATTACCCTTGTCTTGCTTTAGAGCAAGTTTATCATATAATTGTACATTTATATTTGTGTCACATAATGTGAAAAATACTACGAAATCACAAGAATAGTCTCTCTAACCAGGATTCCAGAGATATTAAAAAAAAAAAAAAAAGTCTAGGTATCCTGAATACCATTTTATAGGGGTTTTAAGAAATATGAAATAAACATTTTGAATTCATGTTTTGCTTCTCTGAAGTACCCAGAGTTTCAGTTGGTGAGTCCCTTTCTTTTCATTATTATTAATTTGGCAGTTATGATAAGAGCTTTTGTCAGTCAAGACCAGGTACCTGTTGCTCTAGGGGCTGAAATTATTAAGAGTAAAACTTTACAAACTCTAGCTCCAAGCAGTTGTCCTGCCACATTTCTGCTCAGCCACCATAACTGTCAACAAAATGAGAATTTCTGCTGAAAAAGAAAAGAAAAAAAGCCTCAGGTATATTGTTAGAACATTATTATTGTATTAAAGATTTGGGATCCATTAGGTAATGAATGGATTACACTGAGTGATTAGAGAAGATTAATTGGTTATTGTTTGTAAATTGCTTTGCAGATAGTCTCACGTAAGTGCTCTATATTATTGTTATTAATGGACTATTTTTATTTGCAGTGAATAGCTCACTTCACCATTGTTTGTATACGTAAAGGGAAATGATAATACTTTCCTTCAGACCAACACTCAAAACTTCAAAATAAATTACTTTTAAGTCTAAACAGGCTCATTAATATTTATCAAGAATGAAGTGAAATGTGACTGTAGAGACTGTAGAGAAATTTAACAAAATATGTACAATAATGTATTTTAAATATTTAAATCTCAGCAGATTTCAAAGTAATGAGAATTTTTCAGGGATGACCTGGCAATTTAGAAAACAAGAAATCCTTAAAAATCCATGAGCGTTTGTCACATCTTCTGTATCTCCTTAATTCTTTTAGAAATATATAATTTCCTGGCTAATATTTTACAGGATATTATCATAGTACCACTACTTTAAAGATTTAAAAATCTTTGTTTGAGAAAGAGTAAGGAAAGGATTCACAATTATAGGAAACAGAAATCTTAGTTTTAAGAAAAAATATCTATGTTTTTTTTTTTTTTTTTTTTTTTTTTCCGTCTGCTATGAACAATATATCTGTATTAGTGAACTTAATTTCTGAAGATTTTGGGTCAGACAATGAAGAATGTTCATGTATTTGAAGGTGCAAACTGGTATTTATAGAATAAAACAATGAAAAAGGCTAGTAGCAAACATGCCTAAATATCTTTTCACTCATAGTCTCACGTGCTTAATGTAACACTCCAGTCTATTCTCATCCTGTAAGATTACACAGATTCTTATACTCTGTGATAAGTAATTTCTGGGAAAATACCAAGGTATGGCTCACGCGACATGGAATGTTATTGATTTTTATTTTATTTTTTATTTTTTGTATCTTTTACAAACATGGTAAAACACCATCCGTATCTAGAGTGGAAATACATATAAAGGACATGTAGCAGTGCTGAAAAAGGTTTCCATGGCTAAGTAACAGAAGTGGTCCACTGTGTATGCTTTACCTCCCTTGATTTCATAGCAATGTATACTTGTTCAGGCTCTGTTCTGTGTTAATATGGGTATAAGTATTAATGACCACAGCTGTCTCATACCTGGCCAACTAAGTATACAGATTAGAGATTTATTTGCAGCCCAATATGCAGAACTTTTAAGAGACAAGATATGAATCCCCATATGTCATGGTTTCATTTCTCCTAAATAACAGAAATAAAACTAATTCATCTAGGTTCCTCTTGGTGTTTTCAACCTCTTTCAAATTCAGATAGCTAACAGAGCAGTCACATCACACAGCTAAATCCAAAGCATCTCTGATGACTTCAGTTGATTGCTGCCATTTTAGCAGTAAACTGTACAAAAACATATGTTCAGTCCACACACAATTATTTAGCTACTCTGATACACTTACTCTGATACACTTGTAGTTCCTGCTACTCTGATACACTTGCTGTAGTGTAGAATCATAGCTTAGAGTCAAAACTCTACATTTGGACACTACTTACTCCTAAAGTTGAGTCAGGTTAAAACTAGATCATATGCACATCACAGAACTGTGTACTTTATTCTTCAAATGATTTTAAAATGATTTTAAACAAGACTATAAAAAAAACAAACAGACAAAACAAACAAAAAACAAGTGTATATTATATCTTTTATTTTAGTGATGCTATATTTCAGGTGCTAAAAAGCTCTCTAACTTCATCTCTATAATGCAGCAATACATATAAGTCAGGTTCTCTGTATTAGACTTTTCAGTTTGTCCTGGTTTCAGCTAGGATAGAGTTAATTTTCCTCCTAGTAGCCGGTATGGTGCTGTGTTTTGGATTTAGGATAAGAATAATGTTGATAACACACTGATGTTTTAATTGTTGCAGAGCAGTGTTTACACTAAGCCAAGGACTTTTCAGCTTCTCATACCACCCTGCCAGTGGGGATGCTTTGGGTGCAGCAGGAGCTGCACCCAGGACAGCTGACCCAAACTGGCCAAAGGGATATTCCATACCATCTGATGTCATGCTGAACAATTAATACAGGGAGGCTGGGCGGGGTGGGGGGACTGGCTGCTTGGGAATAGGCTGGGCATCGGCCAGCAGGTGGTGAGCAACTGTATTGTGCATCACTTGTTCTGTACACATTATTAGTAGTAGTACTATTATCATTATTATTATTATTTGTCTTTCTTTTCTATCCTTTATACTGTCTTTATCTCAACCCACAGGCTTCATTTTTCTGATTCTCTCCCCCATCCCAGAGAGGGAGGGGGGAGGGTGAGCAAATGGTTGTGTGGTGCTTAGCTGCCGTCCAGGTTAAACCACAACAAGTTACACAGTTCAGAGTTTGGAAGAATCCCAATTATCTGATGTTGAAAATATTGATGAGGTGTTAAACTGCTGTGGTGGCAAAATCTGCTCAAGCCTTTTACAGTATTAGATACATATCATGACACATAATATTGCAGTGCCATAGGTAACATTCCTATTCCATAGTGTGTTCCCATTATAAATGTGATTTGTGACATTTTTGCTAACTACTGTCAGAAATAATTCATCAGTGAACATCCTTTAGATTATCCTTTGGGAATTCTTTCAGATTATGGCAATTTAGCACACATGTAAATGTTCATCAGATGATACATATTTTCAGGAAGTTGTTTCAGCTTTTTTTTTTTTTTAGTAGAATTAAATTTATAAACAAATAAATACATTCCTTTTGGGAAGTCTTTGTGTGTTGAAGGATTTGGATGAAATCTCTTACATGAATAAAATTCATTAGTTAGTGAAAAAACTGGCATTACATTTCTGATATAAAGATAAGCAACCCAATATCAAATTTTCTCACTTCTAAAACTAGATAAACAAATAAAAACATCTGGTTTCTTAAAAATGTAGAATATATGAAAAACATATGCAGATAGAAATATTTTACTCTTTTTCTATGGGAAGAATGAAAACATTTCTCGTCTGTAAATACAGGGATGAACAGAAGATAAATCCTTTAGAGACTTTAGGAATAATCTGTTCATTGAATCTTTCATATTAGCCATATCACCCTTAATTTTGCTTTATATTTTGTTATTAGAACCAATGGAAATACATATTCTTTCCATTTTGTTAATGAGTTCTTTTGGGGAAGGAGAGGATGGAGTGTTTAAATAAGCGTGAATGACCACACGATGCTAACCAATGAAGAAAGGAGTCTATAGTGGCTGGAGGAGTGTTACCTTACAAAAGAGTTCTTAGCTCTTCATTTCTAGTTGAGCAAAGACTATCAGAGTGTTAGTATATTTTGTTTAAAATAGCAAAGAAGAAATAGGCTTGACATTTACAAGGGCCAATACAAAGATTGTAACGGTGTTTTGTAATAGCAATGCTGCAGAGCCGGTACCAGAGATATTTGAAAACAATAAATGTAAGCAAAATTATTTTAAAATTGCAAGGGGACACTGCTGACTCATGATCAATTTGGTGTCCACCCAAGACTCCTAGGTCCTTTTCTGCAGAGCTGCTTTCCAGCTGGGTGGTCCCCAGCACATACTGGTGCCTAAGGCTGCTAAAATCATAGAATCATTCAGGTTGGAAAAGCCCCCTAAGATCACATAGTCCAACCTTTAACCTAGTACTACTAAGTTCTACATCTACATGTTTCTTGAAGACCTTCACGGATGGTGACTCAACCACCTCCCTGGGCAGCCTATTCCAATGCCACACAACCCTTTCAGTAAAGAAATTTATCCTCATATCCAACCTTAACCTCCCGTGGTGCAACTTGAAGCCATTTGCCCTTGTCTTATCACTTGGTGCCTGGGAGAAGATCCTGATCCCCACCTCACTACAACCTCCTTTAAGGTAATTGTAAAGTACAATAAGGTTTCCCCTTAGCCTTCTTTTCTCCAAGCTAAATGAACCCAGCTCTCTCAGCTGCTCCTCATAAGACTTGTTCTCTAGACCCTTCATCAGCTCCATTGTCCTTCTTTAGATGCACTCCAGCACCTCGATGTTCTTGTAGTGAGGAGCTTAAAACTGAGCAAAGTATTCAAAGTGTGGCCTCACCAGGGCCAAGTATAGGAGAACAATCACTTCCTTAGTCCTGCTGGTCACACTATTTCTGACACAGGCCAGGATGTTGTTGTCCTCTTCCAAAGGTGCGGGACTCTGTGCTTCTCCTTTGCTGAACTCCTTGACGTTCTTGTCAGGTCACCTCTCCAACATGTGAAGGTCTCTCTGGAAGTCAACACAGACCTCTGGTGAATCAGCTCATCTCCACAGGTTCATGTTGCCTGTGAATTTATTGAGGGTGCAGTCTACCCCACTGTCCAGATTATTAATGAAGATGTTAAACAGGATTCAACACAGTACTGACCTTTGGGCTACTCTATTCATTACTGGCCTCAAAATAGAATTACATCACAGATCACCACACTATGGGCCCAGCCATTCAGCCAGTTTTCAGTCCATTACACTGTCTTCTCACCTAGCTCAAACATCAACAGCTTCTCTCTGAGGATCTTATGGGGGACAGGGTACAGATATTGCACTGCTTTATAGTATTACTTTTCTAGCTATTTGGAAATCTTTTTGGATCATTGTTGATAAAAAAGTAAACCGTTTCAGTGTATTTCTTGTGATTTTTGTTTTCCCTTGCAGATTACCTTGACAGAGAAGAAATCCTGACATACAACAAATAAGAGGTGAATTTAAGTACTGAAAAATTTGAAGATGAAATGGAAAATAAAACATGAATGTTACTTAACTTGGAATAAAGGCATTTAATATCATGGGGAATCCATATTACATATTACATATGTGTTGTGATTTAGCCCGGCTGGCAGCCAAACACCACACAGCCGTTCACTCACCCTCCCCTCTCCCTCTCCGGGATGGGGGAGAGAAATGGGAAAGTGAAGTCTGTGAGTTGAGATAAAGACAGTTTATTAAGACAGGGAAAATAATAACAATAATAATAATAATAATAATAATAATAGTATTAATAGTAATAATGTGGACGAAATAAGTGATGCACAATGCAATTGCTCACCACCCGTTGACCGATGCCCAGCCTATCCCCGAGCAGCCGGCCCCCCCTCCACCCCACCCAGCCACCCCTACATATTGTTCAGCATGACGTCAGATGGTATGGAATACCCCTTTGGCCACTTTGGGTCAGCTGTCCTGGGTCTGTCCCCTCCCAGCTCCTGCTGCATCCCTAGCCTGCCCGCTAGCAGGACAGAGCGAGAAGCTGAAAAGTCCTTGGCTTGGTGTAAGCACTGCTCTACAACAATTAAAACATCAGCATGTTATCAGCGCTCTTCTCATCCTAATCCAAAACATAGCACCCTACCAGCTACTAGGAGGAAAATTAACTCTGTCCTAGCTGAAACCAGGACAGATATCCACCCCTTAATCCATACCATTTATGTCATGCTCAGGTTACATTCTTTCCAATACCTTCTAATTAATCACCATTTTCATCTATGATATATAGCAACCATGGTAGTGATGACATACAGTGTTATATGATAATTAACATACTACAATTCAACTCATGGGCTATTCTCACCCAGTATTAGGTCCCCTTGAGGTACACACCGGACCTCCCCATTCTTTTGCATTACCCACCAAGTGCATCCAGGTCCCTGGGCAAAAGCAATCCCACGAATGGGCTTGCCTTTTCCTGAGGCAGGAGTAGCCCAGACTGTCTTACCCAGCATGTTTCTTACGTGCACTACAGGAACTTTATCCCCTTCTACAGTGCGTAACAGGTTTGATAGGGCAGGTCCAGCTCGGTTGGCAGATCCCGTAGTATTGACTAACCAGGTGGCCTTTGCCAAATGTGTATCCCAATTTTTGAATGTCCCAGCACCCATTGCTTTCAGTGTAGTCTTTAACAGTCCATTGTATCGTTCAGCTTTCCCGGAGGCTGGTGCATGATAGGGGATGTGATACACCCACTCAATACCATGTTCTTTGACCCAAGTGTCTATAAGGTTGTTTCGGAAATGAGTCCCATTGTCTGACTCAATTCTTTCTGGGGTGCCATGTCGCCATAGGACTTGCTTTTCAAGGCCCAGGATAGTGTTCCGTGCGGTGGCATGGGGCACAGAATATGTTTCCAGCCATCCGGTGGTTGCTTCCACCATTGTAAATACGTGGCGCTTGCCGTTGCGGGTTTGGGGGAGTGTGATGTAATCAATCTGCCAGGCCTCTCCATATTTGTATTTCAGCCATCGTCCTCCATACCAAAGAGGCTTTGACCGTTTGGCTTGCTTGATTGCAGCACATGTTTCACAATCATGAATAACCTGTGCTATAGTGTCCATGGTCAGGTCCACCCCTCGGTCACGAGCCCATCTGTATGTTGCATCTCTACCTTGATGGCCTGAGGTGTCATGGGCCCATCGGGCTATAAATAATTCACCTTTATGTTGCCAGTCCAGGTCCACCTGAGCCACTTCAATCTTAGCAGCATGATCCACCTGCTGGTTGTTTTGATGTTCTTCAGTAGCCCGATTCTTGGGCACATGAGCATCTACATGGCGTACCTTTACAATCAGGTTCTCTACCCGGGCAGCAATATCTTGTCACAATGCAGCAGCCCAGATGGGTTTGCCCCTGCGTTCCCAGTTGTTCTGCTTCCATTGCTGTAACCACCCCTACAGGGCATTTGCTACCATCCATGAATCAGTGTAGAGATAGAGAACTGGCCACTTTTCTCATTCAGCAATATCTAAGGCCAGCTGAATGGCTTTCACGTCTGCAAACTGAATCGATTCACCTTCTCCCTCAGCAGCTTCTGCAACTCGTCGTGTAGGACTCCATACAGCAGCTTTCCATCTCCGATGCTTTCCCACCATACGACAGGACCCATCAGTGAACAGGGCATATTTCTTCTCATTTTCTGCTAGCTTGTTGTACAGTGGGGCTTCTTCAGCACGGACCACCTCCTCCTCTGATGATATCCCAAAGTACTTGCCTTCTGGCCAGTCCATAATCACTTCCAAGATTCCTGGGCGACTGGGGTTTCCTATTCGAGCCCGCTGAGTAATCAGTGCAACCCACTTGCTCCATGTAGCATCAGTTGCATGATGTGTAGAGGGGACCCTTCCTTTGAACATCCAACCCAGTACCGGCAGTCGGGGTGCCAGGAGGAGCAGCGCTTCAGTACCGACCACTTCCGAAGCAGATCGAACTCCCTCATATGCTGCCAATATCTCCTTTTCGGTTGGAGTATAGCGGGCCTCAGATCCTCTGTATCCCTGACTCCAAAACCCCAGGGGTCGACCTCGAGTTTCCCCGGGTTCTTTCTGCCAGAGGCTCCAGGTGGGATCATTCTCCCCGGCTGCGGTGTAGAGCACATTCTTTACATCTGGTCCTGTTCGGACTGGCCCAAGGGCTACTGCATGAACTATTTCCTGTTTAATTTGTTCAAAGGCTTGTCGTTGCTCAGGGCCCCATTCAAAAGCATTCTTCTTACGAGTTACTTGGTAGAGCGGGTTTACAATCAGGCTGTAATTTGGAATATGCATTCTCCAAAACCCCACGACACCTAGGAAAGTTTGTGTTTCCTTTTTGCTAGTTGGTGGAGACATAGCTGTTATTTTGTTGATCACATCCATTGGGATTTGACGACGTCCATCTTGCCATTTTATTCCTAAAAACTGGATCTCTCGTGCAGGTCCTTTAACCTTATTTTGTTTTATGGCAAAACCGGCCTTCAGAAGGATTTGGACTATTTTCTTGGTTTTCTCAAAAACTTCCTCTGCAGTGTCACCCCACACAATGATGTCATCGATGTACTGCAGGTGTTCAGGAGCCTCCCCCTGCTCCAGCGCAGACTGGATCAGTCCATGGCAAATGGTAGGGCTATGTTTCCACCCCTGGGGCAGCCGATTCCAAGTATATTGGATCCCCTCCAAGTGAAAGCAAACTGTGGCCTGCACTCTGCTGCTAGAGGGATGGAGAAAAATGCATTAGCAATATCAATTGTGGCATAGCACTTGGCTACCTTTGATTCCAGTTCGTACTGGAGTTCTAACATGTCCGGCACTGCAGCACTCAGTGGTGGCGTGACTTCGTTCAGGCCACGATAGTCCACTGTTAGTCTCCACTCACCATTAGACTTTCGCACTGGCCATATGGGACTATTAAAAGGTGAATGGGTCTTGCTGATCACTCCTTGGCTCTCCAGTTGACGAATTAGCTCGTGGATGGGAATCAGGGAGTCTCGGTTGGTGCGATATTGCCGCCGGTGCACAGTTGTGGTAGCGATTGGCACTTGCTGTTCTTCAACCCTCAGCAAGCCCACAACAGAAGGGTCCTCTGAGAGACCGGGCAAGGTAGACAACTGTTTACTGTCCTCTGTCTCTAAGGCAGCTATGCCAAAAGCCCAGCGGAACCCTTTTGGGTCCTTGAAATATCCTCTTCTAAGATAGTCTATGCCAAGGATGCACGGAGCATCCGGGCCAGTCACAATACGGTGCTTTTGCCACTCCTTTCCGGTTAGACTCACTTCAGCCTCCAATACAGTTAACTGCTGGGATCCCCCTGTCATGCCATAAATACAGATGGGCTCTGGCCCTTTACAGCTTGATGGCATTAGAGTACATTGTGCACCGGTGTCTACTAAAGCCTTATACTTCTGTGCATCAGATGTGCCAGGCCATCGAATCCACACAGTCCAATAAACTCGGTTGTCCCTTTCCTCCCCCCGGCTGGAGGCAGGGCCCCTCTAGTCCTGGTCAGAATCTTCGTTTCTGTGTTTAAAGGACTGCCTGCTGGAAGTTGGAGCAGCAAACTTTTCAGAGAACCCCTTTCTCCCAATTGTTTTCTTTTGCAACTCATGTACCCGTGCCTCTAGTGTCTCAGTAGATTTTCCATCCCATTTTCTCATGTCCTCTCCATGGTCACGTAGGTAAAACCACAGGGTGGCGCGGGGTGTGTACCCACCATATTGTCTTCTTTGCACAGGATGCACGTTTACCCGTGATAGCCGAGACACTGGTTTGTACAGGTGGGGAAGAAAATACACTCTCTTTAAGTTGGTGGACCTCTTCAAAAAGTTTCTCCAAAGTATTCTCTTTTAGTTGGTGGCCACTGGTTTGTTCAGGTGGGGGGGAAGATAAATTCTCTTTAAGTTGGTGGAACTCTTCAGAGAGTTTCTCCACAGCCGAGACGCAGGCCTGTAGGGAAGAGGAGAGATTTCCTTCGTACTCCCGGAGTTATTTAGCCATTTCACCCACTGTGGGTTTTTCAACGTCTTTCCAGGTTATTATTGTCAATGAGCTGGCCCATGATGATGGTGCATTCCGTACAAACTTCCGCCACATGGGTCGGGTACACTGGACTTCATCTGGATCTGTGGATGTTTGTGCGTCGTCTAGGTCCTTATAAATTACTTCCCGTACGGCTAATTCCCTCAGGTACTGAATTCCCTTCTCCATGGTGGTCCACTTGACTGGTAGACATACAAGTTCTTCCTTGTAGGGATACCTTTCCTTCACAGCTGACAGGAGACGCCTCCAGAGGCTGTGAGATCGTGCTCCATCTCCAATTGCTTTGTCAATGCTTGCATCTCTAGCAAGGGATCCCAACCGCCTGGCTTCCCTGCCCTCTAATTCCACACCATTGGTTCCAGTGTCCCAGCACCGGAGCAGCCAGGTGACAAGCTGCTCACCTATACAGAGACCAAAATCTTTTCACACATCTCGTAGCTCACGCTGGTATAGGGTTTGGGTAGTTACTGTTGATTTTCTGACATCCTCATCCTCATCTTCATCCTCCTGCACACTTGATGGCCCAGCCTCGTCTTTTCCACGCCCAGACTTAGCAGAAGACTTTCTGCGTTCTAAACGACCTGAGTTTCTATACCATTTTTTCACCTTGTCTACAGGGGCAACTTGCACTGCTACAGTTCGTTTCTCCGACCCAGCCACAGGGTCTGCCACAGGGGTTGGAATACCCTCTGCAGGGGCAACTTACACTGCTACAGTTCGTTTCTCCGACCCAGCCACAGGGTCTGCCACAGGGGTTGGAATACCCTCTGCAGGGGCAATTTGCACTGCTACAGTTCGTTTCTCTGACCCAGCCACAGGAGTGGGAGCGGCTGCACGAGCTGGAGCAGCTGCAGGGGCTGGAACGGCTGCAGGAGCTGGAGCTGGAACAGCTGCGGGAGCTGGAGCTGGAACGGCTGCGGGAGCTGGAACAGCTGTGGGAGCTGGAGCTGGAACGGCTGCGGGAGCTGGAACGGCTGCGGGAGCTGGAGCTGGAATGGCTGCGGGAGCTGGAGCTGGAACGGCTGCAGGAGCCGGGACTGGAATGGCCGCAGGGTCTGTCACTAGGTTGATAGTAGCATCAATTGCAGCTCGATAGGCACAAGCCAGACCCCAGCACGCTACAGTGATTTGTGTCACTTTGGAACTGCCAGAGTCATGACACCTTTTTTTCAAGCATTCTACCAGTTTTTTAGGATTTTGAAGTTGTTCAGGGGTGAATGTCCAAAACACTGGAGGTGCCCACTGCTCTAGAAAGCTGCCCATATCCTCCCACACTCCCTGCCACTCGCAACTATCCCGCCTCAAGACAGATCTCCGGATGCGATTCCTAATTAGTTGTTTAACCTTAAACAAAACCTGAAGCGCATTCAGGAGACATAACAATAAGAACATGCTGGTCTGAGTATCCCAAGGATATTCAACATCTTGGAGAGCTACCGTAACTAGCTCGGGGGATAAGAGGGTGGTGAAGGAGGAAGGGAGAGTGAACAGGTGGGAAAAAATATCTTCCCCTGTCCCCTCCACAGATTGACTCCCTGATGAAAAAAGGCAATAGGTGTAACTGCTAATAGTTTCTGAGATATGGTTTCCGAAGTATAGAGTCGACGACAGTGCTGAGTACAAATACCAGGTTAGAGTCATGACCAGAAATCTCATCATTTCATAAGCCATCGTTACACCACACAGTACCATAACAATCTTAAACCAGGGCCCGGAAAGGAAAAACAGCGTGACAGGGAGCACATACAGAAAGTAACGTGCTATAAAACTCAATTTGGGAAACAGGCACAGCAGACTTGAGATTAAGGCAATCAACATTGTGACTAGCAACTATTAAGCAGGTCGAATACTTATACCAATTTTAGTTTAACACACTCTGGTCAAATCTGTTGATATTTCAACCCTTTGAGCCCCACGTTGGGCGCCAAAAGGACTGTTGTGATTTAGCCCGGCTGGCAGCCAAACACCACACAGCCGTTCACTCACCCTCCCCCCTCCCTCAGAGAAATGGGAAAGTGAAGCCTGTGAGCTGAGATAAAGATAGCTCATTAAGACAGGGAAAAGAATAACAATAATAATAATAATAATAATAATAATAATAATAATAACAGTATTAATAGTAATAATGTGTATGAAATAAGTGATGCACAATGCAATTGCTCACCACCTGTTGACCGATGCCCAGCCTATCCCCGAGCAGCCGCCCCCCCCCCCACCCCCCCCGGCTAGCCACCCCTATATATTGTCCAGCATGACATCAGATGGTATGGAATACCCCTTTGGCCACTTTGGGTCAGCTGTCCTGGGTCTGTCCCCTCCCAGCTCCTGCTGCATCCCTAGCCTGCCCGCTAGCAGGACAGAGCGAGAAGCTGAAAAGTCCTTGGCTTGGTGTAAGCACTGCTCTACAACAATTAAAACATCAGCATGTTATCAGCGCTCTTCTCATTCTAATCCAAAACATAGCACCCTGCCAGCTACTAGGAGGAAAATTAACTCTGTCCTACCTGAAACCAGGACAATATGGGCCTATTAAAACAAGTCTAGAGGAGGGCCGTGAGGGTGTTCAAAGGGATGGAACACCTTTCCTATGAAGACAAGGTGAGGGAGCTGGAGTTTTTCAGCCTGGAA